>NC_044497.1:23490000-23650000 GCF_902362185.1 Chanos chanos | reverse complement strand
GGTGTGGGCTGAAGCTGTAATCTTATTTAATCTGCAGCACTGAACGTTTTCTCAACACGCTTCAGCATTCAGTATTCAGTACAGTGTCTTATTTAAGTATGGTTTGTTCATTTGGATCCATATAAGAAAGTAGACATGGCTATACATTTTGCCACAAATATCACTCACCTGAGGTTCGGACAAACAAACAAACAAACATCTTGGCAAAACCTGTAAGAGGATACTGTGTTTCATCTGAAGCCTTTTTCTTTTCTCAACACCTTCACTAATTGGTTGCCTGTATGTGAGATGGAAGTGGTGAACTGTGTCTCTCTGTGTCAGTAAGCAGAGGTGAATGTATGTTAACAGGTAAGAAGTGCCTCCCAGTCCACTACTGGCTGTGCCCTGGTCTTTCTCTGAGATCTGTCCCACTGTCATACTGTGGTAAGATTCAAAGACACAGCCACTCTGTTGTTTCATGTTGTCTGATGTGAGATATCCTCTTTCTGGTCTTTTCTGGTCTCTATAGATGACTCAAAAGGACGGGCAGCACTTGTGGAGGTTGAAACATTTCAATAAGCCTGTTTACTGTAACGTGTGTCAGAGTATGCTGCTAGGACTCCGCAAACAAGGCCTCTGCTGCACCTGTGAGTCCCCTACCCACAACCCCTGGGATCAGTTTTCTTCACTCATTTGGCAATAGTGACATCACTAAGCATAGCTTTCCCACAGGCTGTAAGTACACAGTCCACGGCAGATGTGCTAATAGGAACCCAGCTCCCTGCTCACGCACGTACGTCAAGTCTAAGAAAGAGACCGGGGTGAGTCCATACAAGTCTCAATGCAAATTTCAACAATTCTGCAAACTTCAAGAGTCCCTCAATGTCCGTGACATTTGTATGTATGTGTGTGCGCGATCGCACATGTGTGTGTGTGTGAAACAAATAAGTTTGACTGAATTGGGTTGCTGATCTCTGATTGCAAGTATGAATGAACTGAAATATTAATCTGATCAAATACATCACTTTATACAAATGCAGTGAATTGTGAAACAGCTTACCATTAGCCACAACAACAACAAAAAAAAACACAGATCAGTTCACAATCAACCACAGCAAAAAGAAACACAGATCAGTTCACAATCAACCACAGCAAAAAGAAACACAGATCAGTTCACCATTAACCACAGCAAAACGAAACACAAATCAGTTCACCATTAACCACAGCAAAAAGAAACACAGATCAGTTCACAATCAACCACATCAAAACGAAACACAGATCAGTTCACCATTAACCACAGCAAAAAGAAACACAGATCAGTTCACAATCAACCACAGCAAAAAGAAACACAGATCAGTTCACCATTAACCACAGCAAAAAGAAACACAGATCAGTTCACCATTAACCACAGCAAAAGGAAACACAGATCAGTTCACCATTAACCACAGCAAAAAGAAACACAGATCAGTTCACCATTAACCACAGCAAAAAGAAACACAGATCAGTTCACAATCAACCACAGCAAAAAGAAACACAGATCAGTTCACCATTAACCACAGCAAAAAGAAACACAGATCAGTTCACCATTAACCACAGCAAAAGGAAACACAGATCAGTTCACCATTAACCACAGCAAAAAGAAACACAGATCAGTTCACCATTAACCACAGCAAAAAGAAACACAGATCAGTTCACCATTAACCACAGCAAAAAGAAACACAGATCAGTTCACAATCAACCACAGCAAAAAGAAACACAGATCAGTTCACCATTAACCACAGCAGAAAGAAACAGATCAGTTCAGTTCAGGTCAGTTTATTATGCATTTGCCAGTGGAACTGAGACATGTCACAACCACAGAAATGTTGAAAGAATGCCTCTCCCATCCGAGAGAGAACAGTCCAATCACGTTGTAGCTTTTAGACCACACACTGTGTGCATTATGTAATGTGTCTTCCCTGCAGATTGCAGCCCATGACTGGGTGAGCGGCAACTGTGACTCGGGGAAGTGCGACAGATGTCAGAAGAAGATCAAGAGTTTACAAGGCTTGACAGGGAAGCGCTGTGTGTGGTGCCACACTATGGTGAGAAAAGTACCCCTGCTGTCTGGGTTTGGAAACCCTGTATTGCGCTCTTATGAGAGCAAGCTAAAACACAGCTAGCAGTGCAGGGTCAGCTTAAGAGCCTGTGTCAATTATAATAACTGTACCAGTATGCATTAATAAGCGTTGACTGGCCTGAAGGGTTTTAAAAATGCATGCATGCCGGGTAAATGCCCCACACCAGGATTACAATAAGTTTGATCCACTGATAAATGGTCCATTTGGAAGTCAAATCATCTTTGTTCCCATACCTCCGTGGCAACCTCAGGAATCGGATTTTCTTATTTATTTATTTATTTATTTTCCCATAGAGCTGTCATATTTGTCAGGAGTAAGTAAAGTATAACTGAAAACATTATTCACTGACTCCAGTGTTATGGAGAAAAATGTTATTGTACATAAGCAGAATAAGAGGCTCTGACGATATTAAGCTATTTTTCTCTTGCCTGCCTGTCTTTCTTGTAAACTCTAACCAATACTAAAGGCTGTGTGTGTGAAATTTTATCTTTTAGCGGCATGACGAATGTGTGGCTTTGGAGCCATTAGAGTGTAACTGTGGACCACTGAGAGATCACATTCTACCACCCTGGGCCATCTATCCCGTCATCATGGTACAGAAAGCTCTAGAACTTTCCTAGCTTTGAATACTAAGTGTAAATCCTAACCATAATCCTGAATCATGGCATGAATATAGACAGTCTTGTCTTCACATGAGGAGAGAGTCACATGTCCAGTATTATAACAATTCCATTCATATAATGACATTTACAATCTCACTTCAGTTTCTGTGGTAAACACACAGTCAATGCTTTAATGTTACATTCAGTTATATAACTGAGGTGCAGGGCAGTAATTGTTCACACTTAGAGAAATGTCACAAAAGGCACAGATGTTCCCACACAGTGGAAAAATGAATTCAAATGGAAACATTCTTTGAACAGAAGATAGAGTGAAACTGGTTATTAGCATTATGTGTTGTCTCATTTGGAAAACACCGTTAAGAAAAATGTCAACTTGTTTGAACACAAAGTCCAGTTAGAGTTAAAAACTACATAGTCAAAGTCTATCAGCCCGTCATTCTGACCTGTCCCCTGCGTGGTTTTGTGATGAGCAGGAAAGACCAAACTGCATGAAAAATGGCTGCTATGGATCTGCTGATGACAGCGAACAACACAACACCACTCCTGATGGACAGGTGCTACAGGTGTGTGTCTCCACACAAGCCAAACCCAGGGTAACACACTCCTGGCTACCCAGGAAGCATACATAAAAAAAGCACTCAGGAAAAAACAGAACCTCTACTCATTTTTTTCAGTCTGTCACCGTCAGTCAATGACAGTGAACATATTTGTATTATTTAAAAATGAGGGGATATACCATGATCTTGGTCTTGGATGTCTTCATGAAGAAAAATAAACGTTTTCATTTCATTTGCAATGCTCAGAGCAAAGTTCTCGGCAGGCTTTTCTGAATTATTCATAAAAAAATATTGTTCCTGTGTCTCAGACAGTGAAGTAAACTGCCATAAATGGAGAGCTGAAGCATGGCTGGTTGTTTATGGCTAGTGTATGATCTGTTCCAGCAGGTCGGAATGTCAGTCACTGATCAAACACCATCTGACCTCTGTGCTCTGCCTGACAAAACCAGACCAAAAAACGACCATAAACACACTACACCCCGTTTAGATCTCTGCTGTTGTTCAGAATAATATAAAACGTCTCATTCACTGTAACGAAAGTTTCACTATTCACTGTTCAGTTTCTATAGGATTGAAATTTCCACCATCTTTTTTGGTGTAACTGTTTTTGTGTCTTTGTCTCTGCACAGATAAATCCTGTACCAGACACACACCCTCTCCTGGTATTTGTGAACCCAAAGAGTGGAGGCAAGCAGGGAGAGAGGTGAGATCGTCTGTGGTGTTCCTTTAACACCCAGTGCACAATCAGTAAGGGAAAGAAGTCCAGCCTGTGCGCTCTGACAGTGTTTCAGGGGGCAGACTCTACTCCATTTCTTATGCATTTAGATTTTCATTTACTTCATTGTAGGGGAAATATGTTGTCCTCTAGTTATGAATACAACAGTTACATAACTTAACCTGTAGTTTCCCAAATGTTGCCCCAGTGGCTCATGGGATTGCGTCATCACGTGGGACCCCGGCAGCACAGAGGGAAAACCTTGTTCGCATATTGTTTTTATTCTACAGAACTAACAGACAGCACTCCAAAAAATTAATTAAACAAAGAAAAACAAATTCCTCTTTTTTGCTCAGAGTTCTTCGTAAATTCCAGTACTTGTTGAATCCACGACAAGTTTATAATCTGTCCAGTGGCGGTCCAGGCCCGGGGTAAGGACTCCAGTTTGATCAGTATCTGTGGCATTCTGTAGTCTGTGTCTGACAAAACAAATCAGAAACTGACATTTTTTCTTTTCATTCCTTTTTTTGAACAACATTTTTAGTGTAGCCAATCTGAATTTCTCTCTCTCTCTCTTTCTCCCTCTCTCTCTCTCTCTCTCTTTCTCTCTCTCTCCCTCTCTCTCTCCCTCCCTCTCTCTCTCAGACTTTGCTTTTTCAGAAATCTGCAAAATTACAGAATATTGGTTTGTGGAGGTGATGGTACTGTTGGCTGGATTCTTGATGCTATAGGTGGGTATTTCACATATAATGTATCAAATTACAATGGTGTCATAACATCCAAACAGGATTGCTGAAAAAAGGTTTTTTAAACATGCTGACACATATTCACCACTAGATGGAGACATTGTATAGGGAGAAAAATCACAGAGAGGTGATTCTATGCTACTCAGTATTATCTGACATATGTGAAACATATTCATAGCCATAGAATGGATCATGGTTAGCCTAAAGCCGTATAATCACTAAAATATTCTCAATAATACATAACTTTCCATATAATTTTTGCACAACATTAGGACTCTGTTGACACTGTATGCGCTACCCCAACACAAACATTCTGGTCTAACTCATCACACGAGTCTAGATCAGGTGGCTCAGGCCTGTTAGTACAGGACCAGAACAAACACAGACCCAAACCTCAGAACACACAGACCCAAACCTCAGAACAAACACTGACCCAAACCTCAGAACACACAGACTCAAACCTCAGAACAAACACAGACCCAAACCTCAGAACAAACACAGACCCAAACCTCAGAACAAACACTGACCCAAACCTCAGAACACACAGACCCAAACCTCAGAACACACAGACTCAAACCTCAGAACAAACACAGACCCAAACCTCAGAACAAACACAGACCCAAACCTCAGAACACACAGACCCAAACCTCAGAACAAACACAGACCCAAACCTCAGAACACACAGACTCAAACCTCAGAACAAACACAGACCCAAACCTCAGAACAAACACAGACCCAAACCTCAGAACACACAGACCCAAACCTCAGAACAAACACAGACCCAAACCTCAGAACAAACACTGACCCAAACCTCAAAATAAACACTGACCCAAACCTCAGAACACACAGACTCAAACCTCAGAACACACTGACCCAAACCTCAGAACACACATACTCAAACCTCAGAACACACACAGACCCAAACCTCAAAATAAACACTGACCCAAACCTCAGAACAAACACAGACTCAAACCTCAGAACAAACACAGACTCAAACCTCAGAACACACACAGACTCAAACCTCAAAATAAACACAGACTCAAACCTCAGAACAGACACAGACTCAAACCTCAGAACAAACATAGACTCAAACCTCAGAACAGACACAGACACAAACCTCAGAACACACAGACCCAAACCTCAAAATAAACACTGACCCAAACCTCAGAACAAACACTGACCCAAACCTCGGAACAAACACAGACTCAAACCTCAGAACAGACACTGACCCAAACCTCAGAACACACAGACCCAAACCTCAAAATAAACACTGACCCAAACCTCAGAACAAACACTGACCCAAACCTCAGAACAAACACAGACTCAAACCTCAGAACACACACAGACTCAAACCTCAGAACACACAGACTCAAACCTCAGAACAAACACTGACCCAAACCTCAGAACAAACACTGACCCAAACCTCAGAACAAACACAGACTCAAACCTCAGAACAGACACAGACACAAACCTCAGAGCACACAGACCCAAACCTCAAAATAAACACTGACCCAAACCTCAGAACAAACACTGACCCAAACCTCAGAACAAACACAGACTCAAACCTCAGAACAGACACAGACACAAACCTCAGAACAAACACAGACTCAAACCTCAGAACACACAGACTCAAACCTCAGAACAGACACAGACACAAACCTCAGAACAAACACTGACCCAAACCTCAGAACAAACACAGACTCAAACCTCAGAACAGACACAGACACAAACCTCAGAACACACAGACCCAAACCTCAAAATAAACACTGACCCAAACCTCAGAACAAACACTGACCCAAACCTCAGAACAAACACTGACCCAAACCTCAGAACAAACACAGACTCAAACCTCAGAACAGACACAAACCTCAGAACACACAGACTCAAACCTCAGAACAAACACAGACCCAAACCTCAGAACAAACACAGACTCAAACCTCAGAACACACAGACTCAAACCTCAGAACAAACACAGACTCAAACCTCAGAACAGACACAGACACAAACCTCAGAACAAACACTGACCCAAACCTCAGAACAAACACAGACTCAAACCTCAGAACAGACACAGACACAAACCTCAGAACACACAGACCCAAACCTCAAAATAAACACTGACCCAAACCTCAGAACAAACACTGACCCAAACCTCAGAACAAACACAGACTCAAACCTCAGAACAGACACAGACACAAACCTCAGAACAAACACAGACTCAAACCTCAGAACACACAGACTCAAACCTCAGAACAAACACAGACTCAAACCTCAGAACAAACACAGACCCAAACCTCAGAACACACAGACTCAAACCTCAGAACAAACACAGACTCAAACCTCAGAACAGACAGACACAAACCTCAGAACAAACACAGACCCAAACCTCAGAACAAACACAGACCCAAACCTCAGAACACACAGACTCAAACCTCAGAACAAACACAGACTCAAACCTCAGAACAGACACAGACACAAACCTCAGAACAAACACAGACTCAAACCTCAGAACAAACACTGACCCAAACCTCAGACCAGGCCAGGCTGTCTCTTTTTTTCGTGTTTCATCTCTGTTTTTTGTCTGCTTTTGCTTTTTACAGATAAGGCGAACTTGCCAGTGCGCCCCCCGGTGGCTGTTCTGCCCTTAGGCACTGGAAATGACCTGGCACGGTGTCTGCGATGGGGAGGAGGTGAAAACTGACGTTCTGTGTCATTAAACATCATTCAAATCTTTTTTAAGACCACTAACATTAAGTGGTTCTTTCCAGCATTGCACTATTAAAAAAAGGAAATTGTCAAACATGTCAAACACTGCAGAAACAAACTTTTCATTGTCACTGGAAAAATGTTTTGTTTTATTTTCTTTTGTTTTGTGTGTGTGTGTGTGTGTGTGTAGGATATGATGGCATGGATCTGAGTAGAATCCTAAAGGAGATTGAAGCCAGCACACCTGTATTTATGGACAGATGGAGTATCCAAGTTATTCCAGAGGACAGTGAGGAAAAAGGAGACCCCGTGCCTTATGAAATCATCAATAACTACTTCTCCATCGGTGTGGTAAGAAAAGCAGAGCAATAAAACCTGTGCAGTCTGGACCAAAGCTACTACAGTTCTCAGAGTGGCTTTTGATAGCCAGTGGACTCCAACAGTGTTTATTCTTGCTTTGGCAATAGCTGAACTCAAACCAGAGCGCTCAGTTAAGATGTATATTTCCAAAAACATCATAGCAATGTTCTTAAAATGATAAAAGCTCCTCTTTGTCATATAAATATGAAAAATGCAATGTGAATACGGAGGACAGGGTAACAGAGTTGTTAGGACAGCTGTGGGACTGGTGATGTTTATTCATCAGGGCTGATAGGCACTTCATTCTTTTTTTATGGATTTTAAATATGCCATTTACTGCTGCTACATTACACTGCATCATCATCTACCCCACATATGTATTTTAATTTATGCATGTTAACATTAATGTTAATAATATTCTTCATAATAATCTCTCTGTGGTCACTGTGTATCAATAGGATGCCTCTATCGCTCACCGGTTCCACACGATGAGGGAAAAACATCCCCAGAAGTTCAACAGCAGGTGAACAAAAACAGTATGCTCTTGCTATTTAACCGTGTGTTTGGTGAATTTCATAAATTTATCAAAAACATCGTTCACACAACCTCAGCTGAAATGCAGGGCAGCATGGTATTGCGAGTAGCTTGACTTCATCAAAATGAATTTTTCAAAGTTTGTCACATTTCTAGTAGACAGCATTGACCACTAGATGGCAGACTAGTGATAGTAAAAATACTGAGATCACTGAATCTTTCCTATGTATTTCTCATAAGCATTCAGCAACACGAAGTTATACATAGACACCCATTGTTTATGACAGAAACATCTCAACTTGTTTCAGAATGAAGAACAAGCTGTGGTACTTTGAGTTTGCCACATCAGAAACTATTTCCGCATCATGTAAGAAACTGAAGGAGTGCTTGACCATAGAGGTGAGAATTCAGTGGGCTGATCAGTCATGGTTATTTATTCATTCTTTCCATTTCTTCCTTCCTCTTTTTCAATAATAAAATGACAGTTTTGTCAGTTCATTCATAAAGTTGTTTTATTATTATTATTATTATTGTTGTTATCATTGTTATTGTTGTTGTAATTCAGATTGTTTTGTAATGTCTCCCTCACTCTGACTGTCCTGCAGTGTTGTGGTACAGTGTTAGACCTCAGTAATCTTTCTCTGGAGGGCATCGCTGTTCTTAACATACCCAGCATGCACGGCGGCTCCAATCTGTGGGGGGATGCCAAAAAAAGTGAGAGGGGCTGGGCTGAGCAGGAGCTTCCAGACGTCATCGTAGACCCTGAAGTCTTAAAAGTCAGCCCCCAAGGTACATGCCTCCTCTCTCATATAACCTTTTCTTTTTCCACAGACAAAACCCTCTGTTTCCTCCTGCAGTTCCCTTAAACATGACAATCAGAGATTACACTCATAACGACAGGGTAATCAATAATTAGAAAACATGAATGTCGGAAAATGTAACATAATGTATATATAATGAAATAGAGACTGGCCAAGTTTTTATTTTTTGTCTGTACTTATTCTCACATATAATATTGATTTCACTCCAACTTTATATAATTCATATATGCCTTAGCACTTGCACCTTATCTAAATATTGCCTTGTCAGCAACTTATTTTTGTTATCTGTATATATTTCATGTTTATATAACAATATATCACATATACTCTCACCTGTAAATATTGCCTCATCAGCACCTTATTCTACTATTTGCACCTTCTGGTTAGATGTAAAACTGCATTTCATTGTACTTGTACTATGTGCAATGACAACAAAGTTGAATCTAATCTAATATACAGTCCTCATTAAAGGTGTTCATCAGCAGTCTCTCAGGGTACTTTAGTATAGAGACGAGACAGTGTCTGACCTGTTTTCTCTGCAAATATGTAGAAGCGACCCTGTTGGCTGTCATTACCACCTCAGAAACAGTTCTGTGTCTGCACTGGTCACAGTGTGCTATGCTCCACGCTCTCTCTCTCTGGCAGACATGAGTGACAAGCGTCTGGAGGTGGTGGGGCTGGAGGGGGCCATAGAGATGGGTCAGATTTACACAGGGTTGAAGAGTGCAGTCCGACTGGCCAAAACCTCACAGATCACCATCAGGTGGGTCCGCAGACACTCACCCATCATGCGTTGTCATGCTTTCCCACTCAGTCCACTCCACAGCAGCTTACAGCCACAACAACACAGCATGCCACTGGCCTAGCCCACAAACATATATGCAGAAAGTGCACATTTGTGGAAGAAATTGAACTTTCAATATGACCTATTATTAATAATATCCAACTCCTGAAGAGTGATAAAATATGATTTATGAAAATATGAGCAGGGTTATATCATAATTTCTCCTTTAGACGTCAACTCACAGACAAGTTTAGACATGCGGTCTCCCCATGGGTCGTTTTCTCTGTCCTCCTCAGCCCCATACAGGATTAGCATTTGACTGTCTGCCTCACGTTTACATACGGGATGCCTTGAGAACCGTTCACACCTCTACTGAGATGAAATATGTAGCCAGTCAATTAACAGCCAGTTAGTTAACAGCCAGTCAGTTAAGAGTGATGATGGTGTAGATGTGGTCAGGTGCTCCAGTGCTTTAGGAGAGAAGGGAGATTTCTTTTTACTCCTATGTGGGACTAGTTATCTATATTCTCCACAGGCCAGTACCATTGCTCAGACATACCAATACAGTCAGCAGGACATGTGTGTGCTGTCCTTTGCATAAACAAATGTTCATGTCCACTTTAGGACCAAGAAGGCTCTGCCCATGCAAACTGACGGAGAGCCATGGATGCAACCTCCATGTACAGTGAGTGTTCAGTCCTCTTCTGATGAATGATCAGTTAGAATATTACAAAAAATGTAACCATTTCACAATCAACAGAAAATAAAACTGATTTGATTTTACAGTGGCTTTTGGAGAAAGACACTGTAATCGTGGAAAGATCTTTTTACTTTCTCTTTTTTCCTCTTTCCTCTCATTAGATTCACATCACACACAAGAACCAGGCCAGCATGCTGATGGCTCCACAGGCCAAATCCTCCAGCTTTTTTAACCTGAAGTAGAGAAGTGCTGAGGCCCTTTTGTGATTTCTTTGGTACACTCATACACAGACACTGAAAACTCCTCTGACGCGCGGCCTACATTTCTATGTGTTTGTAAATTTTCTAGAATGAATGGAGTCAAATGCTTTGTTTTTTGACTGGTGCAGTATTGAGACATGGCTATTGTGCTGATCTCATTAACACAGTGAGGGTTTATGTTCACACAATGAGTTTCCTCAGTGCCAAAGCAGGATACAAAATTCCTCTGTAGGTCTGTTGCTTTTACTGCAAAATTCACATTGTAAATATGAACTATTACAAATCATACCTGTATGTAGATTAACAAGCTGAATCCAGTAGTGCTCTGTCTGGTGTCAAAAGTTTCACTTACTGGGTCTGAATTATATTCAGATTCAGTAACTCAAACTTTTGAAGGACTGACATTAACTTATTGAACGGTTAATATTGTTTACCCCTTATGTTTGTGGTATAGTAGACAGATTTTTTCAGAGGAGTTGATTCTCTGTGCCATGTATGCTTTGTGATGTATAAAATAAAGAATGTATTCTTAATTTTAATATTCTAATCTAATATTCTAACATGATTATCTTTATATTACCAGGAACTCCATAAATACAGTAGGTTGGCATTGGTTGTATCACACAAGTTAAAAACATTCAAGTTGTTGTAATTTTTTTTCCAACTGAAAGTGTTCAGTTAAAACGTACTGAGATTGGTGCCTGTTTTTCTGTAGAACTCTGTAAAATAGGGGCTGAAAATAATGTTCTGTCTGCCATGGTTCGAACTTTGTTATATTTTCACATGCCATTATTTTAATTTAATTTTTTAGTGGGGAGATCGACCTTAAAGTGGACGATTATCTTCAACATTTAGTTTTGTTTGGTCTTTTTTTTTGCTAAGATATATGCAGCTTATGAGAACTGAGACCGTCTCTCCGCCGCTGTCAATTAAAATACGCAATTAAAGTACAGTAACGCGCTTAATGTGACGGTCCATTCTTTACTATTATCTAATTTTGTGACTTGTTGACAAACGTGAATGGGAAACTGGAGAACGTTCGACAAGCGTCGGGCGGTGCACTGTAGGTCAAGCTTGATGGAGTCTTTTTTTAACTACATCTTGGGCTTCTTAATTGTTCAGTGGTTGCAGTTCTTTCAGTTCGCGAAACTCAGGATCATAGGCATGTCGTAAAACGGCATGTTCGTAGTCGGGTTAAATACATGAGTTTTAAAGCAGGTAATCCATTACCTGCAATATATATATATATATACAAAACATATAATTACTTTCGCCCCTATGTGATCTTTTTGTCCATTATTCCACAATGATTCGACAAATAGTGACATTTAAGTGCAAACAAAATTGCGAAGTTGTCTGAGCAGTAACCTCGCATCAGATTAAAAGGGAGCTGGTCCGGTTTATACAAAGGTTTTTTTCTTTGTGGGGGCAGGAGATCCTGAAAAGCCTCTCTAACTTGAACAAGAGAAACTTTTTAAAAAATAAAGCATTAATTTGTCCTGAAAATACATGGCTAACCATTGTCTCCGTCTTTCAAACAAGAGAAAACGAAACATTGTTACGCAGCACCCAATAGGATCGCGCGCACCTCCAGCCCCTCCTCCTCACATTAACTTGACATGTTGAAGTCCTGAACAGTAGTTTTGCGTTTTCGGTAGCAATAATAGAGAAGTGGAGCGCAACAGGAGTGAAATAGGAACTACATTCTCTTATGTTCTTTGTTAGACCGTTCTCATTTAGGAGAACTTCTTGTTCAAATCGTTCTTCTTTTTCACTGTGCTTGATTGGGTGACCTCGTAACATGAAGAATATGACTTTCCGGCGAGTTCAGAAGCTTAATTCAAACGATCCAGATATTGGACAGTCGCGTTATGACAGTGGAGATATCTACTTCTCTTCGTCCAAATCAGACAGCTGTAGGACCATGGACAGACCATCCCATTCCTCTGAAGTTTATAATTACAAGACGCTTGCATATTCTGGAGGCACGTTACCCAGGAATTACAAAAAGGTAATAATGTCTTTAACGTTCAATGTGTATCACCTGTTCGTTAAGGTTAATTATCAGGCTTGTTGTGAATGGTGTGTTTTAACTCAAGCTCCTATAGCCGTCTAAAATGGTTTTGATTTTGGTTCGAAACATTATCAGTTTATCTTGTCGAACTTTTGATATTTTCTCTGAATTACAAAGTTTTCACCCTGAATATCGTAGATATAACGCGTGGGCTACATTCCAGCATTTTCAGCACAGTGTCTGTGAATGTAGCGCCCTCACAATAGCCCATGTGTTTTCTGCACGTACAGTCTCCACACACACACACACACACACACACACACATTGAAAACATTAATTGAACGGGGATGTCTGGATTTGATAAAACGTGGAGACAGTAATCCGGTGACAGGTTTAATTCGATGAGAAGTAGTGGTGAGTGCTTTTAAAAGTGACTTTCTGTTCATTATCACAACTTCATTTCTTTTTTTTTTTTAACTTTATTTGTGAAGTAGCATATCGAGTGGTTTTTAGAGCTTTGGTTAACCATGGATGACCCATGCCCGTTTTTAAAACAAACTTTAGTTTAAAAGAAGTAATTATTATTACAATGAATATTAGTATTACTATTATTATATTAAAGTTATTATTTTAAATTTATGTTGCATGTTTCAAACATATGCCTGTTTTCTTCTAATAGCGCAGTGTCTGCCGAGTAGCATTTGTGAACCATAATTCCAGCTCGGAATTTAGGCAATTTCACACCTGAGCTCTGTGAAGTGGTCGTTCACACAAGTACGATCATTTCCATTGGATCGCAACAATACGTGGCAACGCAGCCAAAATGTTGCACATTGCCGCATTTCCATTTTATAACAGACGGTTATGCAAAGACTTGAACCATAACGTCCAGCTTTGCATGATCGCAAAGCATATTCACTTTGTAATGAAAACGTGGGAGTGTAACTGCCCATCAAGATTTAAGATACTCTTTACCCAAGGGAGTGATGCAGGAGGATCCTGTGGTCTGCATGCATGGCGTGTAATTGGTCACTGGTCTCGGTGCCTTCAGACCTCATGGCCATGAAGCCCACCCACACTACAGCCTTGCTCAGGCCATCTACTCCCTCTGCTCACAGCAAACTGTAAGCTGTGCTTGATGGCCTGCATGGTTTATCATGACATTAACAATGAGACCATTGTGTGTTCGGCTAAACAGCATATTAAGGCCTGCTTAAATCAGCTGTGCACATCTGGTTCGACAGTAGGATGTCGTCACAAGGAGTGGCACACAATGATGTCCTATACACTTGGACTCACTTGCGTCACTGTGTCGCTAACTCGGTGACCGTAGTTGACCATGATGACACCGTTCGCCACATTGTTGACCTTGTCAGTGCGTTGTCTGTATCCAACAGAACCTCTGTTTGCCTTTCTTGGTTGGGCACTGGAGTAGAATAAAGCCAGACTGTTCTTGATAAGCACTTTGTATAAGGTTGCCTGAGCTAAGAGAAGCATGACCAGTACTGATGCCTAGGTCACTTGAATGAATGATAACAGTTCTGGGTGAGTTGCTGGGGTTAATGAAAGCCTTTGATCAAATGGCTCAGTGGTTACTTGGATTTCATCCATGCAGCCCATAGGAATAGGACGTAGCAGCTTTTCAATGGAACCAAAATAATGTGACTATTACAACCTGAAACTACTCCTCCTTTAACTAATGGCGGGCTGTTAGTGTGCTGGACTGAGCCAGCAGTGGCTGATGTCTGAAGCATAGTAAGCTATGAACCAGCTTCTGTTTCTCAGAGCCATAACAGAGCATTGTGTAGCGCAGGCATTCTGCCCCCACCCCCCGAAGGACTCTCAGGATATTTAGAAATAAATGAAGTCATTGAGGAGACCCCTGAGACAATTCTGGAAGTGTAAGAAAATAAGGGCAGGCAACATTTTTACTAACCTGACACAAAGTGTACTTTCACGAGAGCTCCTGATCGTTAAAGACAGAACAGGCCCAAATTGATTTCAGTCCAAACAGATGTGACATTCTGGGTACTTATAGCAGTTATACTAAGTGGACTAAGGGCAGGTCTTACACGGATTTAGGCTTTCTCTCAAAGCAGCTACTGTTTCATACAGCTATTTACCTATTGGGTTTCACTTGCTCAAACTGAAATATCTTTTCAATTCTCCGGGTGATAGTCACATAAGGACACATTTACTGATTATTTTGTCAACAATCACAGGCACATGATGTGAAAGAGGGAGGCAGAAACCCAACAAGCATATCGATCTATCGATGCCTCTGACATAAAGGCAACAAGTGAAGTGTACTGTGAAGAGAAAAAACAAGCTTTACAGGTTCTAATCTCGAGCGTCATCTGAGCTATGCATTAGTTTAATAACTAAACACACACACACACACAGACTCACACACACAGACTCACACACACACATGTCTATAAGATATAGGTGTTTAATGTTTTTTGGCAATCTTTATCCGCCATTGTCAGTCTGAAACCTGCTGGAATGGGGAAGACCCTTGCGTGTGACGCAAAGTATCAGTGCATGATCGAGTAACTCAGTGACGTGAGGCACAACTACGGAGGGATTTCACCACTCTATTCAACTTTTTTTCCCCTTTCCTCTCTCTCTCTCTCTCTCTCTCTCTCTCTCTCTCTCTCTCTCTCTCTTCTCACAGAGTGGTGGGCTGCAGAAATGGAAGCCACTCACACAACCACCAGAGCCACATAGGTGAGAAAGCATCCCACTGCCAAGCTGGCCAACCTGACCAACCTGTGTGGGTTGAGATGTATCTCAAAGTCCCTTCCTTTAAAAGATCACAGTTATCACCCTCACTCAGCACTTAGTCAGTCTGTTGGATTTAATCACAGGACAGTGTGTGTTATATTCAAAATAGAATTATATTCTGAAAAAAGCCCCCTGTGTGTTTCCAGGATTTGATTAGTTGAGTTATGAAATCAGAGCAGATTTATTTTGAGCTTGTCTGACAGAGAGGAGGTGGGGGGGGGGGTACACAGCTGTGACTGCATTTTTAATGTAATCCTTATTATTCACCATATACTGATACATAATTCATGCCGTACTAATGACGCAAGTAGCATTTTTGCCCACAGAGGGAGGTTGTTATGTTTAGTCAGTATTGCTTTGTGTTCATGATGGCAAGTCCACTCTGCTGTTGGACCAGGCAGGCCACCCAGACAGTAACTACTTTGGTCAGAACAGAACTTCTATAGAAAAAAGTTCTGAAATGTAGATGTTCTGTGATATGCAGCATGTTTACACTGTTGCTAGGAGATGCAGAAATTCAAAAACATGTTTTGCAGCCGAAAGCTGAGAACATGCCTCAGAGACGACAGTGGTTCTTGTGATGGCTGTCAGACTGACATTAACACTGTTTTCAGAATTACTGTCACACTGATACTTAAGGAGGACACTATTTTTCCACCCTCCTTGTGAAATTTCATCACATATAAAGGCCTAATATGGTGGATATGAAATGATAACAGGATAGTACCCATTCCTGATACTTTGGTAGTAGCCTGGTAGAGATTGCTTCTGAATAGCATTCTAACACCACCACCATCATCATCATCAGTGGCATAGTCTTTGGAGGAAGACTGACCTGAAGAGCCAAGTTAATGTTCCTAATGTTAAAAGACACTTCATGTTTCACCATGTTGTCACTATTTCTGTCTGAATGTGACCCTACATGTGTTGTTCTGTGTGTTTTCTTCAGGAAGGTGGTGGTCCTGGAGAAGGAGGAGGGTGAAGCCTTTGGCTTTGAGATCCAGGTAAGAAGATTTTGGCTTTTTGTGTGTGTGTGTGTTTGATGGAATCTCACAAACAAAACAGTGAAAATGTGTTAATCTGACATTATGGTGGTTCATGCATGGTTGATACTGAATGTTACATGTCTTCAGTTGATATGCAGAACATTAAAAACTCTGAGATAAATATACAAACCAATACCCCATTCAGTCCCCACACCGAGTGTGATCCATCCTCCTGTAGTGATTTTTACCATTCACATTAACATCAGTGAGATTGTAATGGAACGTTCCGGTCCCTGTGTATGTGAGAGGTCAGTGCTAAATCAGTCTAGTCTACTCGTCTGTCTATGCTTTCCTCACAAATGCCATTCATCAGATGACTCCAACCAATATGAAGATGAAGCTACTCAATGCCTATTTTCAGAGGCATTGTGGTTGTCATGCATCTTGTAGCCTGGGGTTATCTGTATCTGCTGGGTGATGTGCAGTTGCCTGTGGTCGGAAGCATACCCTTCACATCTATCTCCATTCTTTTCTTCAGCCCCTTCCCTCAGCTCCGTGCCTCACAGTGCTCCCTCTGGGAGGCACTGGAGTATCTAGGCTCTGAAGAATGAACACCAGTCTTATCATGTGCCGCACAACCTCACACACCACCGTGTGTCCATGCTAGATCACCAGTTTATATTTAGAGGGGCAATGGCTCACCTCATTATTGACGGATGGGAGAACACTCCTTTCCTTCCTGGCCTTCGCATACAGGATGTGACATAAGGATTATGTCTGACAGGCAGAGTGAGTTCCAGAGGATGAAGTTCATCATAATATCCCAACCAAGGCTATAGCCCCACCACATAGCAGTGAGCACAACATTCGCCTGTGCATACTGGCCATGTAAATACGCTGGTGGTGAGGCATTTGCATACTTTCTCCCCTCCGGGAGCTGTGAAAAACCATTGAAAAGGATGTGAAGGCCTAGAAGTCAGGGGAAGTGTGTGATTCCAAACATTTGGTGTAGTTTTAAGACTTTCTTAAGAGCGCCAGAAAGTTCTTTGTTGTCATATTGTTATACTTAACGAGCGAGCTTAACATTTTGAGCATCTTAATTCCATGGACTCAGCTGATGCTGATTGACTCTGTCACCTGAATGTCAGCCTAGACCATTGCCACGACTTTTGAACACTCTGTGGTGATGCTTTGGAATTTTTAAAAATTTTCTGCCTTCCAAAATCAATGTGGTGCTTTCCATTGTCAGAGCTCGTGCAGCAGTCAAACTCTGGAGGATGTCGTCTAACACTCCTCTTTTTCTGTTTGACCGACTGAGGTTTCAGGTTGGTGTCAGGGAAGGCTCGTGTTAATCTCAAGTCTCATCATGGTTGGGCTGTGAAGGGTTGACACTGCACGTATACCTTCTGATACTATAATACAAGCTCTTATGGTACAGCTGAGTGTGTTCTGTGGTTGAGAACAAGCAGCAAATCTAAAAACTAAGCTTTTACACTCATGACACGTGAAAAATTGAAAATTATTTTAGTGAAAAATTATATTGCTGCAGACGATAAGACATTTGAGTTTGTCACTGCATAGCACAGTATAAGAGCCATAGCCCAGTTTGGTATCACTGATACCAAATGCTACCGTACCCAAATCAGTTCAGTTTCATACCTGCCAAGAAAAAGGGAGGCTTATGGCCTGAATGAGCCATTTATGACTGGTATATGGGAAATGAAGCTCCTGTTTTGCATGTTGGGTCATCACTGGTAATCTGATCAAGCTCTTCCTTCTACTTTGTGTGTGTGTGTGTGTGTGTGTTTTATCTCTTTTTCATGCTGTTTGGCTTTGTTAGCCACCACTTCCTCTGTGTGTGTAACTGAAGCTGCTGGGATAACTCTCACACAGCAGTCTGACCTGGGTGCTACCCTCTCTCAGCTACCTCTTTTCATGTTTTTTTTTTCAGTTCTTTTTTTTATCCTGTAGAGACATACATCTACCATTAGCTCACAGTAGTTATCCTGCTTGCTAGTTATCCTAGCCTCTCTGTGACCCAGCCGGACTGCTTAGATACACATGACACAATCTTACGCCCGCTAACAGCTAAAGATAGAGTTGATGTTGGCGGTTAGCTTACGTTCATGGCTGTTGTTCATTTTAACAGATGCATGACAGCCAAACAGTACACTACAGTACACATGTATGCCCTGTAAAAAGATATCTCTGATGTGGGCAGGTCCTTCCCTGTGTCTCTGTCAGTGGACAGCATGCTTAATTCTCTGACACATACCACCTGTCCCACAGATCTGAGGCTTTGAGGACGTCATTGGGAAGGAATAGAGAAGTAGTTACAGATCCATTGCCTTCTACCATGCAAACAGAACTAAACCTGATAAGAGCAGTTTCTAAACCAGAGTCTGAGCTCTGTTTATTTTCCAGTGGTTCTGAGATTTTACGTGGACAAACTATGAGTTTCTTTCTTCTTTTTAATGGACAAAACCCATACATATTTGCTCCAGTGTAAAAACAGAAACAGTGCCTGTTCTGCGCGGAAGTCATATGCATTGTTCTTCCATTGTCTTCCAGACGTATGGGCTCCACCATCAGAATGAGAACTCTGTTGAGATGTGCACGTTTGTGTGCAAAGTCCACAACAACAGTCCTGCCCAGCAAGCTGGTCTCAAAGTCGGTAAGTGCACGCGCACCACACTTTACAGACCCCACCGCTTTGGTCTAACAGTCTCTTTCTAAACTTCCGTTTAACACAAGGAAGGGTGTAAATAATGAAGAATCAACCAGTAAATAACTATTCAGAGAGCACCCCCCTCTCTTCTTAATTCTTAATTCTTAATAGTTGTGAGAGAAGAGGCTGAACTGGATATCCACTGCTCACACAGGGTGGAGCGGTGTCGCTGGTTTTGAAGTATCTTTGTTGTTTGTACCGTATCCTGTTTGCCACTGTGCTGGCCTGTTGTTTTGTGTCAACATTGTGACTGATTAGTTTCAGCATGCTGTCTGAGGAAGTGCAAATATTGTACTGTGCCTACCGGTTCTTCAGCCTACTCACATCTTAGGGGAGTGAGCTGACACGACACGACACAATTAGACTGTCACATATTTCTAAATGTAGTGGCAAAAAGAAAAAAATGTACCCAGCCACTCGGAGTAGGCAGCTATGTTTCCACTCTCATACACAAAACCTTGTTTTCATCCTGGAGATTTGTTTTGAACATTGTCTGGTTTCCTGTAACTACTTGAACAAATAGCCCAGGTTTTCTGTACTGGTCACAAGTGTCTGGCCTGCTACCAACCTCAACAAGCTTGTACAAAATGTCTTTTCCCTTGGTTGAGTAGAGTGAACAATGAAAATTCAGCCAACTCAGTAGAGTTTTTTGTCTTTTTCAAATATTTAATTAAATTTAATTAAATTAATTAATCTTATTTATGTATTTATTCCTGCGTTGTCAAATGTGTTTTGTTCAGTAAAAATGTATTTCCTTATCTTTCTCACAGTCCCTTTTAAGAAGCACAGATTTCGCCTGTATTACATTTTGTCATGAAGGGCTGGTGGTTTCCAACAAGTTTACAAAGTGGAAATTTAATATGCAGAGAGCTGCGTGCACCATGGGCCTAAACATTTCACAACAAGTTCACTCTGCATGTCTGTCAGTTTCACTTCCTGCATTCCCTTCATGCTCAACGCATTGTCCTGTGTGACCTTCCTCTCCAAACCTTGTGACCTCGTCACACTGTGAAGTAACAGCCCTGACAAAAAGACGATGAGAGGGGATTTTGTTTTTAAAGTCCTTAGTGCTAAGTGGTACCTGCAACTTGCAAAAAAAAAAAAAGTCATTTATGAGCAAAGACAAGTATTGAGTCTCTGATGGGACTTCTGAAATATGGTCGTGTTTGGTCAGGAGGTCTTTATGATAGAGAGGCTGTGTGTTTGCCAGCTGCTTTCTGCCATGGCCACACAGAATTGACAAGCCATGAGGCCACACATGCAGCACAGCAGAGACCACTGACTGATCCCAGATCAGACTTAACCAAAGTCTGTGGAAAAGTGTCACAGTGTCAACTGCCTGAGGACTGCCTCCAGTGTTTAACTCATAAAATACTTTTTCCCCTCTGTTTGTTGTCTTCGCAGGAGACACAATCGCTAGTGTGAATGAAGCTCCTGTGGAAGGTTTCCGCCACAAAGATATTGTTCAGCTTATCAAATCATCGGGCAACACTATAAGGTGAGAAAACCTTCATGAGCAGTTTAGAAGGCTTTAAGTTTTCCCTGATGTTTCAGCCTTTTTATGACCCCTGCTATGACTCACAAAAATGATAAATAAATAATGAAACAACTCCTCAGCTTTAATATAGGGTGGAATGCTTTGTTCTCTCTGAGTGATATTTTTAGTCTTGTGTGTATGTCCTTTGGTGTATTTTTTCATTAGCATAAAGAATGAACACAGCTATTACTTGATTAGAACCACACTCTTTCCTGGTCTCTGTTAATAAAAGATAAAAGAGTCGTTCAAATGAAGCTCCATTTATAAACTGGGAAGCCAATGATGTGAACCACATGAAGGAGGCTGGGGTGCGTGTCTCCGCTCTCTCCATAGCTTTTACACAATTAGCTTTGCTGCTGAGGGCATTAAGCTAACCACTAAATGCATAAGTTACCAGCCCAATAAAAATAAAGCCCCTAACATATCTGTGTCACTGAGTGGAGTATAAGATTTGAAATCTGATGCGTGCAGTTGGGGGAGCTGAGTAGGTGGGAAAAGGATGTGGGGGTTTTTGGAGTCTGGTAAATTGTTTAGCATCAGATACAGACTCATCAGAGTTTCACATTAAAGAAGTGGTTTACATAAAAGTTGAACTAAGGATTTTGCATTTTTATCTGGCCTTGAAACATCTTGCTGTTTTAACGTACGACTTTGTCTTTTTCAGGCTAGAGACAGTGTACAGTGACTCTATACGAAAAGCAGAATTAGAGGCCAGACTGCAGTATTTGAAGGTAATTGGAGTGCCTGTTTCCCTCTTTCAATAGTACCTTATACACACATACACACACACACACACACACAAACTGTACAGTCGTGTAACCTCTGCTTTCTCATGTCAGCAGACACTGTCCACCTCCCCCCACCCCTTCCCCCTCTCTCCTTTTGGTCTTCCCCCTTCCGCCTCTCCCCCTTCCCCCTCTCTCCTTTTGGCTGTCATTTGGTTGGCTGGTCTGGCATTGTAACACAAATCCAATCCAAGCACAAATGTGTGGAGCTGGTTGTCTGGTGTTGTGTTCTGGATTTAGACCGCTCCCCTGGTCCACCTGTTCCTTACTCTCTCTCCCCACACCTGCTCTAAGACTCTCTGGCCATAATCCTCAGCATACCAGAACTCAGGCTGCTGCTGAGAAAAGGAGAACAGACATTCACACGTTCCCCTTACCATTCACACCATCAGTGACCATTCAGATTCTCAGTAACCTGTGGGAAAGAGAAGTTGGGCTTCTCAAGACTACCACATCTTGTGGGTTTTATAAGCAAGCTTGCCAGAAGTGTTGCTTAACTGCACGTCTAGACAGACATGATACACGAATTGAGAGGGCCCCTCTCTCTTTCTTGATTGCTTGAATGGAATTTTTGATAGAGATTCATTTAAGTAGTGAATGACTTTGCAATGATGCACACTTTGATTTTTTATTATTTTATCATATCTTGGCTTCAAGTTCATGCAGAGTAATTATTTAGTAAGGGATGAATGTTTACCACATACCCTAACAAAGAGGACAACAAAAGTTATGACACCAGTAAATGTTAAATCACATGCATATGCAGACAGAGAGGAGAAATGTACACTGGGACCCACAATGAAGGGCAGATTACTTGTCAACAATAAACAGACCTCACCGCTGGATTTGTTTACAAACCAAATAGTGTTCTACATTTTCTCATTTAAGAAAAGGCTCACCACTTTATGAGGATTGTCTCACCGTCAGGTTCTTATCCTAAAACAAGGCTTTGTAGGAACTTGATACTGTCCACCGGCTCTGGTTTACTCTAAAGAATTCCTCTGGTTCTCTTGGTTCTCCAGTGATAGAAGGAGTTTGGCTGGTTCAGATCTTAACCTCATAATTGGCATTGTTTCAGGTCCCTTAGGGCTGAAATGCAGCATCTCCAAACTCAGCTCTTACAGCTTGAGCAAAGCATCAAGACATCATCAGGAGGTTATTTTACAATGCACTGCAAAAATGAACAAAAATGGTTATTAAATGTGTGTCTAATTAATATTTATAGACCTATGTTCTTTTGCTATCTAACTGTGTAAAAATATGTTGAAAAGGGGAAGCAGATGTTGAGTGACACATTCATCCCTATCAGAGATGCTCTTTCCTTGGTTTCCATGGTGATGGAAAATCCTGCATGAACACATTAAGCCAGTGACCCTGATTGTCCCCTGCCTGCCCAGAGACTGAGCTGTTCTCCTGTTCCTCTGTTTGCAGCAAACCCTCCATGAGAAATGGGATGAGTACAGGTCTCTGATGATGCAGGAGCAGAGACTGCTGCATGGTGAGTTTTGTTTTTCTGCCACACTGGCCAGCACACTAGTTACATCAAACAGCTCCTCAATCACACTAATGCACTGATAGGAACTGCATTGTTTCTGCACAAGGCTGTAGGAATGTATTAATGTAAAGCACCATAAAGGGAACACAGATAAGCACTTCACTTGCCTCGCTTAAATGATTTCTCTCATCTCTCGCTCTCACACTGAGTGCTCCTACACTGAATCACATTAACTACAGCAGTCTAACCTTAGTGCTAAAAAAACACTGCTCCAAACATATGTTTATATAGCCTATGTTTCAAACCACCTCTGGATCAGTCTGGTTTTGAGAAACGCTGAATTCAGTCATTGTTGGTTGTTCAGCTCAGACAGAGAGTGTGTTTCTGATATTAATGTTGTGGGACAGTACTGAATATGTTCCTTCCTCCTCAGGCATTGTGATGAGCGATGCGGCCGTGTATGAGTCGTTGGAGTCAGCTGGCATTTATGGCAGTCTTGGCGCACCAAGCCCTGCCGCCATGCGGGCACTCCGCTGTACAGGCAGTACCAGCAGCAGTGCCAGTCACCTGAGCGCTGCCACGGAGGACGACCCTCTTTACCAAACCTGCTTTTACCAAGGAAACCACACAGATTCTAGAAACCTCGTAAACAACCCAGCCAGGACGGACAGCACACAACAGATGGCACCCCCACGGCAAAACCGCCTCCTCAGGCCCGCCAGCGAGGTGTTTGCCACAACCAAGACCCAGCTCACCCGCAGTGCCAGCACGCGAAGCTACGTCAGGAGCTCCACGCCCATGGGGCAGAGCGGAGAGGAGAGACGAACAGGGTCTGGCTCCTCACAACTCAAGCCCAAACAGAAGAGCTTCCGTCGTCGGCTCCTCAAGTTTATCCCTGGGCTGAACCGAGCACTGGAGGAGGAGGAGAGCAAACTCTGAGTTTGGCCTGTGATTAACTCCATACGGAGGGCCAAAGACTCTGACACAGAAACCCTCCAGAAACCCATACAAACTCGGAACAGTTCAACAATGACCAAAACCAACCCAGTTACCTAAAAGAGTGAATAAATCAACCTCCTGGAGAGATTTAAACATGGCCCAATAGACCAGCACCACTTAACCATACTCTTATTTGTCCTGAGACCAAAAGGGAGATTCCAAAGAGTTCTAACAGGTTTTCATCCAAACCCACTGAGTTAAAAATGGACTTTAAAACTTAACTTATGTTCCACTCAGCTTTTGTCTGATGTCATTGTGTTGCGTTTATCCTCAGTGCAAGTTCTGCACATTCCCAAGTCCCAGTGTACATTATTTGAGTTGTTTCATGTTTCTTTCAAGTCCTTTAAATTATTTATTTATTTTATTTTATTTGTTTTTGAATTACGTACAAAATGAAGGACTTCCGTTTTTATCATTTGTTTTCTGCCCAAAGATCATGTGATCTAACGGGCAATTTAAAAGAACTGTTTTTTGGATAAATTTATGAATGTCTTTTCTACTTTTTTGGACAAACAGATGTTCCTGTGTTTGCCAAAGAAAAAAATCTAAAAATAAACGTGTGTGACATGTAACTAGTTGCGTTTGTTTAATGTTTACTGGGACTTGTCTATGTGGGATTGGTTTCACTCTTCTTTCAGCTCTCCTCTCATCCTCTGGCCCCAAAAGCCCCTTTACTGACAAATTCTTCAAATAGCCATCTATTCCCTGATTTATCACTGCATCAATACTGTTATTGTGCTTGTTTCTTTGATATATTTTTGCTCTTTTCTTCACACAGCATTTACTATAAAAGCTACGTGTCTGATACAATACATCCATTTTATGCTTTCACAACCTTCAGTCTCTTCAAAAAGATCTTCTGGCTGGAGGGGAGGACTGTGAGTATGGGGTGAGCGATAACATTCCTCTAATTTTGAGGTCTGGGACCTTAGAGGCTTTTGAAAAAGGAATCTGTTGTGGTTGTTTCTCCTCCTGAGAGTTTGTGGGTAATGTGCATGTGGATGGGCGGTGAAAGGAATGACCCTTCAGATTCCGCACCCAGGCCCTTTTCTTTATCCCATTCCTGCAGGCGTGCGCTGAACCCTCGCTCCCTGCGTGCATACAAACACATTCCCATGGAGCGCTGGGATGCCAAAGAGAATGTCAGCAGTAGGGATTTTCACCATAATGCCTTTACTTGACCTGCGAGGTCACAAAAATCTCCTCTGCTGTGGTTTGTCTTTTCTTTTTTTTTAACATTCTTTCCTTTTTTTTTTCTCTTAGCAGCTTCTGCTGTGGTGCATCAGCAGGCCTGTAGAGAGCCACTGCCTGCCTATTGGCTTTAGAAACAGCTCAGCCTGCTTTGGTCTGTCTCTCTCTGTACTGTCAAACCAAATGTTGGAGCTAAATTGCTGACTGATGGAAGCATTGTTTACTGAAATCTTAAAGGGTTTTTGAGCCTCAGTGCTTAAGAGCAAACACGGCTTTAAAAAAAGACTGAGTGTGTAACGAGGAGGGAATGAGAACATTGTAAAGCTCCAAAGTGAATGTGTGAATGGGGCTTTACATGAAAAACAAAAGACTGAATTTGCAGTGGAGTCAGGGTAATTAACCCAGGAGGGGGGTGAAATGAAATGCAGAACTGTTCATGTTTGTTCATCACCCAGCTGTTAATACACTGCCTTTTATTGATAGAGGGAAACTAATATTTACTTATGTGTGGTTGGTTAGTCTTTTATAAGATTTCGTGTGTGTGTGTGTGCGCGTGCGCACACGCATGTGCATGCAAACATGTTTGTGCAAAGTGAGTTGTTGCCAAAGGATTAAGAAGAAATTGACTCTGTAATGTGTAATGAACTAGCTCACTCTGCACTCTTAGACACAAATGTCTGTGTCCGTTTGTCACAGAGATGAGGAGGAAGTCCACACTGCATGACTTGGCCAGTTAGAGTCCCCCTGATCTCTTCTAACAATCCTTTAATCCTGCCCATTGTCCACACCCAGAGCAAAGCGTTCTCTGTCTGCGGGTGTGTGCTTCATTAAGACCTGTTGCTAAGCAAGAGATTTACTCCCAGATTGAAACCGTAAGGACCACAGTTTTGCAAAACAGAACAGTTCATTTGCATTCCATACAGAATACACTACTATAATACAAACAATCATCCATGTATGTTTAAAATAATATTTTAATTCCTTATTCAGTGTATAAAGTGAACATAGATGTTCTGCCTACATAAATCTAACACATGACAATGACATGACACTAAAAGTTAAGACAAACTAAAAAAAACATAAAGAAAGAGAGAACTATTTGTGCTTGTTATTGTTTTGGTGTTGTCCTGGTGACCGCTGCTCTCTATTCAGGAAATCTGCACGTTGGTCACTTTGCACATTACTCAATGTCCCCACAGAGAGTGATGCTAGCCTGACGTCATACTGTCTGTTGTCATGTAATCATATGGAGAACAATGCTGTCGATTTAAATATCTAAAGAAAAACATGACAACTATCAAACAGATGATCCCAGCGATAGAAAAATACAGTGTCAGTGCGTGTTCTGTGGACTTTTGCCACATGTCTGTGTATAACAGGGCTCGTTTGGTCCATGTGGACGCTGGTGTCATGTGGTCTGTGTCTGTCATATGGAAGACATGAGGTGGTGAGACATACACACTGGGCTGAGAGGAAGTGAGAGCAATATGGACGTCACAGTCCAGAGTAACACATTCCACATGCATAAATGGAAGCCCACCCAGATCAGAACAGATTAAATCAGATTGGAGAGTGTCACTACAATAGACAGATCGTTCATTAAATTAACTTTATCTACTTTTCATGGATGCAGGTTTTGTGCCCATTATACCAAATTGTACATTTCTTCCATTAACCATGGTTACAGGTATTTTTCAAATGGCAACTCTACCATGAATACCAGCTTGTAAAGCAAGGGATATTCAGATTTTGCTGATATTGCCCCACAGACGTGTGAACTTAAGTCTCTCTGTGTAATCTTTATGGTCATTATTTTTTGTTTTTGAAGTAAATGTTTGCCCATCTCTGTCAGTGCCGTTAGACATGTGACCACTTCTCCTGTTCCTCTTTTTGTGAAACGGTTTTTCCTTTTTCAGCAAATATTGTTGTACTTTTCAACATTTTTAGCATTGCTATTATTATTGTAATGTAGTTAACTCAAAGTTTCTGTTGTATTTCATATGGTGCTTCCATTAATACTGATCATCCCAAAACTATGTGATTAATATCATGGCAGCGCTACATTTCAACATTCAGCTTATGCTGTCTGTTTGTACACATTCACATAACTAGGCAGATTTACCTCACAAAGGGAATGGAGGAAAGAATCAAACATTTAAGCATTCAATTACAAGTTCTTTATTAAATAAGCCCCAGTGTTTCTGAAAATGCTTTGTTCAGTGAGATTTAGAGTCACATAATAAGCAGGCAAGCTTAGCCACTGCTAGTAGAAACAC
The DNA here is from genome assembly GCF_902362185.1 of Chanos chanos. Taxonomy (NCBI): domain Eukaryota; kingdom Metazoa; phylum Chordata; class Actinopteri; order Gonorynchiformes; family Chanidae; genus Chanos; species Chanos chanos. The sequence goes on along the minus strand of NC_044497.1, from coordinate 23,622,300 downwards.
AATCCAGTTGAAGTCTTCTGGTGTAACATTGTGAGGTATTTTGTGGATGTATGGCATTTTGGAACTATGTGTCCCTTTCTGCGTGTGTTCAGTTATTGTTATGTGGGCTTCACATGCTCGCAGGATGTGGTTTAGCGATAGTGCAGGAAACATGCCAAGCTGCTAATTTGACTGTGTAAAAACCAAACATTGTCTGTTCATCTTTACAGTTTCTTTTTCCGGTCAAAAATAAAGTAAAGCTTACATGAAAATTTGCTTAATATCAGATTTAAAACTTAAAAACAACATCATAGATAAAACTTTGCAAATGATCAATATTAGCCGAAGCAACTAGCTTTGAGGAAAGAAGACGAAGCTGAACAGGTGCAAGAGAGAATTTGCTTTCAGCATGTCATTCATGCCTTGGTTTTGCTAGAAGTGAACAAGTGCAGAAAGAAAGTAAGAGGAGAGTTCAGTCTTTGATTTCAACTTCTACCAAAGACAGTGGGCGTTTCGAGAGTCTAATGTGACATGCGGTCTAGACTGGAACAAAAAGTCTAGCTCTTAAACACAGGCCAAAACACACTGATTAGTTGCAGCACTGACAGTTTATCAAATCAAAAAATAATTCTCAATCTGGTGAACTATACACAATTGAGATCCATGATGTGATAGTATGTATTCAAACATATGACAAATTCTAAACATTTTTTTATAGATATGTAAAACTTTACACACACACAGACAGACAATACATATATATATATGTGTGTGTGTGTGTGTGTGTTTATTTTTGTATTTCCTCCTCTATTTTCAGGTATCACCAATGTACCTTAAGGTCCATTAAAATTTCCTGAGGATATTCTTGTGGACTAGTTTTTAGATTGATTTATGAACAGGACACAGGATGGCTTCATTAACTTTATTAATGTTTTCAAACGGTGTGAATATTTGTCTCATTTGCTACTGCTTGAACCTCATGGGTCCCTGTAGTAAAACCAACCCACAGGACTTTGGGTTGAACCTCAGGGAGTCACTGAGGCAAAACTGGAGAGGTTTCAGCCACACTCATCCTGTACAGGCCTAAGAGGGTGGGCAGGTAAAGATCGGATCTGAAGACGCACTGATACACAGGTGGACTTTTCTGTTTGCTCTTCACCAAAGATCCGTTCTCCTCGCTGGTTGTCGTCTCCATGTAAGCACCAGCAGACAGTCACACGCCTTATCTTAACGGAACCTGACAATATTTACTTTGCATGAAGCAGAGCAGGGAATTTCATATCGGTTATTTTTATACCGAGCTGCAGGTGAACAAATACTGGACTCCAACTGCTTCAACAGTTAACCGGATGGCTTGTTTATGATCCTTCGCAGTCAAATTATTGATGTAAGATACGTAATCCACTCTAATTACTAAAATTGTCACTTCTGTGGAAGTCATAGACTGTTACTCATTGTGAATATATTTTCTTGGCTCAGAGGCAAATTAGATGATGGAGCCAGTCATTCTAAAATGCGTCAAAGATCAAGTCAGGTTCCTGCCCAAGGCTGAAATTTTTATATCCTCAAATGGCTGTTTTTTTCCCTCCTCTATGTCTCCCTCTCCCTCTGCTTGAGAGACTTCCAATACCAGGGATGGAGGTGCAGAGCGAAATGGTGAGCGGGAGGAGAAATGCCTTGCTCCATATGTGATCAGGTTTTGCTCTATGGCAAGCCATTCAGAGGAAGTCATCACACTCCTTTACTGTGTACTCCTCATGCACAACGGAGATTTCTACAACCACAGTGTGCAAGCTGCTGTCCATATGGGAAAACCAGGCTATGGATCTTTCCTTTTCAGTTAGACGCTTGGTTCCTCTTCTCAATGATTTTACGGTGTGTCCTAAAATAATCAAACAACAACAACAACAACAACAACAAAACTGATAAAAGATTATCAGCACCTCTGTACAGCTGTCCATCCTCTTCATCCTTGGCCACATCCTGTGACTGCAAACTGTTCCAAAGGTCACAGAGCAATACTGATACTTGAAAATCATTGTTGAGGCAGACAGCCATTAGAACCAATACTTTCTGTCTATGTTATGTAATATAATCCAACCTATTCTTCGAAAGAAAGCATGTGTGTTTGCTTGTGTGTGTGTGTATGTGTGTATGTGTGTGTGTGTGTGTGTGTGTCACACAGAGGAAAGGGCTGAATTGCCAAATACACAAAGTGTACAAAAAACACCATCAGGAAATGACCAGAGGTGAACAACCTTTTTGTACTTCAGAGGTAAACTCCCCCCTTTCTTTCTTATTAAATCTGACATCAAAGACGAAAGAGGGATGTAAAAACCCAAACCTTTAAATGTGGGTTTAATCCTTGGACTTTTAACTAGTAATGAGTCAACTCCAGATTCTTGATTAAACCAAACTGACGGGGCTGGTCTTAGCTTTGTTTTTGGGAGATGTTTTTTGAAGATTTCCGGCTGTGGAGTCTACTGATACAGTTTAGATGGACACAGCTCCACACACACATCTGGCTGACTGTGTTTCAGTGCTGTACAAAAGGGTGTCACAGTCCAACTCTGGGAAAAAGAAATCCAGTGGGCACAGTGACGCCTGCCCAGCCCATCACCTGGAGCAGGTGTCCTGTTCTTTCAACTAAAGGGCTAGTAGTTTTAAGTGGTCCTTTCTCTCTCTATAACTGCAGAGACTGGATGAAATAGTATCTTCATTCTGCTCCTCCTGGTATGTAATGTTGGGTACTTTTCAGTTCTACATCAAAATAAGGAGCCTGGTATTTTCCAAAAACAGAGACCAGAGTAGAGTATTGTGTTTGTGTGTGTGTGTGTGTGTGTGTGTGCGTGCGCGTGTGGGTGCACTCAAGGTTTGCACTACGGTGCAGTACGTAACATAGTGTTTATCTTCAGAGAACAAGGATGTGACTCATCACACTTTTCACAGAGGCAAACGGAGAGGAAAAGGCCAAGAGGATGGAGCCTGAAGATACTGTATAGCATTCCCATGTATTTCCTGTGCCTGGAATGCTGGAGAGTCCAACATCAAAAATTCCTACAGCCACATGTCATGTGCAGGCTAGGCTGTGCGTTTCCCTGCCTCAGTCTGCTCAGATGGAAACCAAGCCCTCCCCCAGCCTGCTGCCTGTGCTTTCAGCTCTCAACTAATCAAAAAGAGACCTTCTAAAAACAGAGATCTGAGTATACTGTGGTTTTGTAAACAATACACATATGCACGCACACATGCACACACACACACACACACACACCCCCACACACACAATGTGTGAGTGAAATGAAGTCTATTTAAGGAGGTGTTGCAATTTTTTCTTTCCATCAAGACCTTGAAGCACTAGGATTTGTATTTTTTTTTTTTTTAGTTTTAACTGAACGAAGAGATTCCCTAGGAAAAAAGTTGGAAGCCCCTTACAATGTCCTTCCATAATTTTGCCTTGTTTTAAAGTATTATCCTTGTTATCATGACGTAAACCTTCACAAGTAATTAACTTGTAAAACAAAACAAAAAAGCCCTTTAAGTGTGTTAGAGGCAGTCAAAGCATTTTCACAAATACAGTGTGAGTGTTAAAGTCTGTGTAGACACCATTCTGAGGGGCTATAATGGGTACTCTCATTGCCTCACAGGCATTGCTGCTTTTACAGTTTTCCTCCAGATTATACCAGTTAGGAAGACATACCAGTTATCATAGGATTTCTGATAATGATATTCATCACAATGTCGCATGCTGTCAAATTCCAACATAAAAACACGCAGCCAACGCTGCCTCTCCAGGGTGATGGGATGCGTCAGTCAGTTCTCCAGAAGCTGGGGTCTCTTTTTTTTTCTTTTTAAGTCAGATACTGATGACGGCATTGAAAGAATGGAGTGGAGGAACTGAATAGATCAATGCAATGACAGACAGAATTTCAGCCCTGGTGGGTGTCAGTTACCAGTGTGGAGAAGAGAGGAAGTCGTCATAGTGGTGGTGTGGTTTTCTGCTCTGACACTGGCAGTTTTTCCGTTGGGTTTCAGATCCCCTCACTATTGCAGCTGATCTCAGAGACATGCGACAGTGTCTCCTACATTCACATCTTGGGCTTTGCTGGCCGATGTCTCTGTCATTTCCCCTGACTGCAGAGCTGTGCGTGAACCTGGGACAGGGTGTTTGAAGTTCCTATCATTCCACATATCTTCAGAACTCATTTTCCTTTTCAAAAAGGCTAGTAATGTCATAAAAAAACAACCTGGTCAACAGAAGTTTGATGGTTGGAGAGGTGTGAAATTGTTTTCAGCATAAACTGAACATATAAAGAAAGTCATCATCTAAACACAGTTTATTAGCACATGGAACACTTGACAAACAGGTTGCATTCATAGTTACTGGGAGAAAACCCATACCATACCATAACGACTCCCTTTTGGGATTTCCACTGTAATCCCTTCAGAATTATGGTGTCAATAAGACATTGACTTAGTCAAGGAAATGTAGAGACAATGTTTGGTTTTTTTTACCGTACCTTGGACCTACAAAAAGACGTTTGTCAATCAAAAGATGAAAGTAAAGCGAAGAAAAGAAGTAGGGGCTCGCCTGAGCCAACGTGTGTGTGAGTCAGTGGTGGCTTTTGTCCCAGGCTTGGAGGGAAATCAGAAGGCAAGCAGAAACGTGCTTCGGTCGCAGCCTCTTCCCGAGAGGCCTTGTTCAGTATTGGACAGGATTTGTGCAGCCTCCCCTTTTTCCTGGCTAGTCTTGGAACACAGAGCTCAAGCATCGTTTCCTGTCTCCTTTCCTGTGAGGCTCTGAGAAGGCAGGCAGGGAGCACTCTCCACCCAGCACTGGATCTCCTGTTTGGAGACCAGGGTGAATAGCATGGTGACATCCAGTGTCACGTGGCAAAGGCATGAAGAACAAAAGAAGAACACGATGTTTGACTGGACATGTGTTATCACAAAGGGCTATATTTTCCTGTTTAAAATAAAGGACTCATTTTTTTTGTCACACTACCAAAGATGTCTCAATTTTGACTGAGAATAACCAAGAAATTAATAAATCCTTACATGAGAAAATGCCAGGAAAACTTGGACTGTGGGGCATCTGTCCTGTCTGAGTGTCTTTTATCAAGAAAAAAAACCCCCCTGTGAGTCAGTGGTATAGGGAGAGTTTGGACTGAGCCAGTGCACTGTGGAAGCATTCTCCGTTCTCTGCATAGCGTAGTGTATGATCCTGAGTGAGTGGGCAATGTACTGGCCTGGAGAATCCACGGGTGGGCGTGCACAATGAGAGATTACTATGGGCCTAAATACAATGAAGCACAAGGCTCTTTGTATCCATGTGGCACACAGGCCAAGCATGAAGGCATGCAAGGGGATGCCAGTGATCTGAAACCATGTCAGTGCAAGCCTGGAGAAGCTGGCCTTGTAAGCGCACTGAGTGGATTGTGGGAATTCTTTCAGACCATGAGCAATACTATGACAAAACCTTGATCACACAAGACATTATGGCACAAAGGTTTTAGTGACAGCAGACCTGAATCGTCAAGGTTATGTAGGAATATGAACGTAAATGAATATTAACCATTTATTTAATTTTTTTGTATTTCATGTTGACTTAACTTTTGTTAGTTTTTTTTGTGATACTCTCGTATTTTGAGTAATACTCGACGGTTAAAGATGACGCAAGAGGACGCGGTGCCTTGTCTTGGTAAATGTGTTCTAAGAGCAACCATCGTATCACATGGTTTCAATATTAATAAATTTTCCAGTTTGGGGTGTGCGCCATATTGCACAACACATCATATTTGACAACGTGCGCCCTCTTGTGCATGTCAAACGGACAACACAGATCAGCAGAGCTGATAATTTCTGTGTTGTGTTTGACTATTAGCTCAGTTTTTTAAACAAAGAAGTAGAACTTGCAGTACCTCGGTTGTCTGCTGATATGGACATGGGAAAACATCCAACAACAAATCCCGATAAATTAGTCTTAAAGTGTTGGTGAGTGAGTGCAGCTAGTTACGTCTTTCAGTGTAAACAGTTTTGAGCGGAGGGCTAAAACTGCTATTAGCACCTGAGATGCAGTAAGAGGAGGCACGAAGCGTTCTCTTGTCACAGATTCACACAATTCGGCTTACTTAAAATACTGCCTCCGTCAGCGCTATAACACAGCCACTCACTCTTGTTTATTTTTCGTCTGCGTATTATCTAACCGTAAGAGGTGCTGTGACTTATTAACAAGTTGTTGAGGATGTAAAACTAATTACGGAACACTCACGCGGATTCTGTCTGAAAGACCCAGTCAGTGAAGAGTGGAGACAAAGCCTGGGGTCAGTTATGCATAATGGGCTCTGCCCTTTTTCTTAAACTCAGATCAGCCGAGACAGTCACTGATTATTCTTTTAAGACACTCTGTAGCTACTAACAGTTACCTAAAAAGGTGATCCTGAAAAACATTGCTAACTGGAGCTGTGGATGTGTTGAGGACTTATTTATTTTTATTTTTTTAAATAAATTACTTGTTGATTAATTTTTCAAGATCACAAGGTCAACTTCAGTGTAATGAAAGTTCAGTGAGCGTGCTCAAACCAGTTTAGTACGTGTATGACAGTTGGGGTATTTGAAAATAGATCCATACACTGTTTGATTTGTGCGTTAGGATATAAATTTAGCTGTGTACCAGTCAATGTGAGGCTATATCAGGCATCCTCACGGAATCTGTTCTCATACCCATACGTTGCTTAGCCTCTCACACGTGTCCCTAGAGGGGCTCTGTGTTAAACTGCGGTAGCGTTACCGTCATGACTCACCAGCAGAGGGCGTCTCAGTACCATGGCACTGCAAAGTCAGTGCGGTCCAGACAACGTCGGGCGGCCCACTACGATCTCTTTTTAAACTTAGATTTATCTGTTTAAGCATATGAGAAAAACAATAAAAAGTTGTAACAGTCTAAGTGCTCCGCCTCTTAAACCTCAGAATTGTGCAAAGTGAATTTGAAATGCTCAGTCATCTGTCAGTTCTACTTCATACATCTTATATCTTATATTTCAGTACTCAGTATATTTTCTACCTCTTTTAACATATTTTCTACATTATATTCATGGTATTACTGTACATTTTATAGCTTTTGCACTGTCTTTTTTAAATCTTTCTTTGTTCTTTGATACCTGATGCTTTTATTACTCATTGTACTGTAGTGTCGTATTGTATAGTGCACCATCATACAAAAAAACCCCACTTGGCAATTAAACTAAATTCTGATTCTGATTGTGAAGTGTAATAACTGCCTGGGCATGGGCAGGGGGTGATTGTATTTGTAAATGTAAAAGGCATGTGACAGAGGGGCAAAGAACAAGCAAAGTATGTTTCAAATTGGTAATATTATCAGATTACTGTAGCATAGTTTTAAATGGATTTAAGATACGTGAACAGTTTAGAATTCACTCATATGAAATTTGCTGGGGGCTTGACTACATAGCCATGAAACGTGCCTGTCAAGGCGGTATCTAATGAAAAAGCATGCTTTTGGTGCGTAGCTTTGTCCTGAGATGATCAGTCACAAAGGAGAAGCATCGGGAACGTCCTTCAGACCATCCTAAAACAGAAACATAATCTTTCTCTACCCCTTTGAACTGTGGCAAAATTTATACCAACCGAGAGTACACACACACACACACACACACACACACTGTGTGATCAATAAAACGTGTGGCTGCTAAACATCAGAGTACTTTGCTCAATCATAATTCATGATTTCTAAATTTAAATGCAGCTCCGCAAATATTAGCTACTGATATTTGTCTTTACTGGACTGCAGCGAGTGGAACTTGATAAGAACAGTGATAGCTTAAAGCTGCTAGAGTTATGCCGAAGCTCTAGAAAGCGCTTTGGCAACAGCTCATATGTCAAGGCTTGTGAGGTGTCTGCTAGTACTGGCGCAGATGATGGCTTTTTCAGAGTGAAAACAAGATGATGGCTTTTTCAGTCGTTCAGAGTAAAAAGTGTGTTTGGCCACAGTGAAGCAGAGCATGTGAAAAGTGCCATGCGAGAGGCAGCAGAGCTGAACTGTCCTCGGTACATTAGCAGGCGGCGCGGATGTGACGTTGCATAAGTGCGGAGAGGCGAGAGTTACACTGTAATAGAGAGTATGACACCAACAGCTGCTTGTCAGTCATCCTGTTGTAGTAGCAGGCGGCCAAGACCAAGCCTATGCAAAAAAGAGGTGCGTGTGTTTAGGAAGACCAGAGCACAGTGTCCTCGACTATTCACATGTGGCTGTGTACAGCATGAACAGTTATACAAGCCCATGCCCTTCTCCTCTTTGGACTGCCCTGCACCAAGCAAAGGAGGAGTTTTTCAGGACCAAAGCTAGACAGCTTTTGAAATAGTCACAAAACGATACATTTTTACATCCCTCCTGAATTCACATCCACATATATCTCTTCCTGTTACTGGCTATAGCTGCTGTTGTACATTCCTTCCTTGAACAGTTCATCTGTTTCTATAGCCCAAAATTAACAGTAGTTGCTTGATTAGCTTCACTTGTTTCAGATCTTTACAATTAATAACTGAGATCTAAAGGGAAGTTTTTTTACAGCACAAACATGTGTTGAAGGCAATAAAGATATATAGTATATAATATATAATATAAATTGCACCATGAAATTCTGTGACATAAACGAACTAAAACCAGTCCACGTAACATTGACAGCACTGACAAATATCAATATTGATTTTTATTCTAATTAAATGAAAGGGAGAATATGGAACCTTCTAGCAGACAAAGACTGAGCAATGGCCAATTAGAAAGATTAGGAAGAGGGGTGGGCGGCACAGAGGTCTTGGGTTCGATTCCAGGCCAGGTGGTTAGGGTCCTTTCTGTGTGGAGTTTGCATGTTCTCCCCGTGTCTGTGTGGGTTTTCTCCGGGAGCTCCGGTTTCCTCCCACAGTCCAAAGACATGCAGGTTGGGTGAACTGGAGACACTAAATTGCCCCTAGGTATGAATGTGAGTGTGTTTGTCTGTGTGTCTGCCCTGCGATGGACTGGTGACCTGTCCAGGGTGTTTCCCTGCCTTTTGCTCTATGAGCGCTGGGATAGGCTCCAGCACCCCCCGCGACCCTAATCAGGATAAGCAGCTTAAATAATGAGTGAGTGAGAGTGAGGAAGAGGGGTGAGGAGAATGGTGGTACTTGGTTTTGAAAAGAGAAGGAAAGAAAGAGGCAGGTGGGAGGGTCTGTTGAAGATGAGTGGGCAGGGCCTGCTTTAGCAGTTGTGATCTAGTAGCTCAGCCGTCCAGACAAAATGACATTCTGCATAGTTATTCCTGTCCACACATAAAGTGTAGCCAGCACTTTATATTTACAGCAGCAACAATAAAATACTGATACTAAGAAAGAAGAGGGATGAACCAGTCCAGTAAATGAATCATATAGCTCTGCAGGTAGTCTCTGTCAGCTATGGCACAATGTACAGACTTCACTGAGAACAAACCATATTAACACATACAAAAAGGAAGTGGCATTGCCCAACTTCTGTTGATTAGGCCACAAACAATCTAGCAGCTCAGCTCCACAGCTGGTACAACTCATATGGAGGTAATTTGAGAATTTTTAGTTGACACACCAGAGTAGCATTCAGCATACTGTAACATCTGTAAATGATGTATTGAGTGCATGAAGGAACAGAAAATGACATAAGACTAAACTGGTTCTTCCTGGTTGGTACTGTACCAAGGCCAGTGTCTGCAGATAGTTACCATGCCTCTGATTCTGTTGCAATACCTTTACCACAATCTCAGTTGGTACTCTATTGTCCATTCTGTTGTCTAAAATATTTTTTTACTTTAATTTTGTGCCTAACACCCATTTAAGGAGACACATTTTAACTTAATAAACCCATTGTTAGCGGTGACATGCTTGGTAAAGCACTCAGAGACTTGCAATGTTTAGAGCTAAAGGCATCCAGGAGCTGCACAGAGAAACAATAATATACATAAAGAATCAGGTAAGTAGTTTAAGAAATACTCTTTTAGTAGCTTCTAAACCTTACCTCAGTTAGATTACCATAAAGCAATATGAAAACCTCTTTTAGTAGCCTCCAAACCTTACCTCAATTAGATTACTGATTTGGTTTAATGGGCCAGTGCTTGTTTTTATTTTGTGATATCAAAAAAAGTCCCAATGCTTTCTGACGCTTGAATTTTGTCTGTTTTTCATGCCATCAGGATTCCATCAAGGAAACACTTTATTACGAATCACACATGTACGTGAATTAACAAAAGCACTCATGTGCATCTCCTCGTTCTCTCTGAAAATGTAACCCATGAGCTAACAGTGAAAGGAGAACTTCCTGCTACGTCAGCGAGAACCCAAAACTACGCCACTGGAGGTTTTCACTGGTTTGTGAGGCAAACAGTCTTTCTTCCCTCGAGCATGACTGCCGCAAAGAGGAAGAGGCACAATAGTGATACTGTTGGATTAAAGCCCAGGCCTGTGACCAAATCACAGTAGGAAATGTGCAGGGAAACTCTGGCCATGGAATTAAGAGATGACAACAACTCTGTTAATGTTGCTAAAGCCTAGATTACCAACATTATTAGCACAGCCTATTGACGGCAATGACAAAGGCAAATGGAAAGCAAGGCTGAAAAGGCTGGGGAAGGGAATCTTTCTCAGAATGACAGATGAGTGCAGGGAGTGACAAAGTGACAGGACAGTGTAGGGAGTGAGGGGGAGTGACATGGAGTGACAGGAAGTGGGGGGGGGACAGGACAGTACAGGGAGTGATAGGACAATGCAGGGAGTGAGGGGGAGTGACAGGACAGTGCAGGGAGTGAGGGGGAGTGGCAGGACAATGTAGGGAGTGAGGGGGGGGGGAGTGACAGGACCGTGCAGGGAGTGACAGGGAATGACAGGAGAGTGCAGGGAGTGACAGGACCATGTATGGAGTGAGGTGGAGTGACAGGAAGTGAGGGGGAGTAAAAGGGAGTGACAGGACAGAGCAGGGTGTGACAGGGAGTGACAGGACAGTGCCCAGAGCAGTGCTACCACACTTATACACACCATCCTGTGTTTTGATTCTATACCAGTCCTGTCTGTGTTTGTAAGTGAACATGAAAGGGATCAAGTTTTTGTTACTCAATTTTTAGACTAACAACAGCCCATTAAAGGCATACATAAAAATATGAAGAAAAGAAAACTGAAAGAGGGGTATATCACAAAGATGGCATAAGCTATTTACAGTCTCTAGAAGCAGGATTTTTAGGGAGGGGGAAAAAACACTATGAAAAATCCCTGAAAGCAAACAGGAAATAGAATTAGGGGAGGAGATAGATAGATAGATAGATAGATAGATAGATAGATAGATAGATAGATAGATACTTACTTTATTAATCCTGAAGGAAATTTAGGTATCCAGTAGCTACATGCGACACAGTTAGATGCACACAATAGAATAAAACAAGATAGACTAAAAAAAGATAAAGGTTAGCCAGTATGAAGAAGACTGTCTGTACATAAGCATGGGGTACTAAAGACTTGAACTACAAGGTCCTGTATATATGGAGAATGTTAATGCAGTAAATACATAATATCACAGTACAAAAGAATGCTAAAAATGTGCAATGACAAATAATTTCACAGTATGTATGAATGTGCAATGACAATAAATAAAGTGACTAAGTGAGCAGGGCTGATATAGCCAGTGAAATAAGGCAATAACACTAAAAAGGCAATGCAAGGCACAAAATCAGAGAGCAGAGCAACAGGCCTCGTACTCAACTTCAGTGGGGGGAGTTGAATGGCCTAATGGCCCTGGGGACAAAGGATCTCTTAAGGAATATGGGTGAGTCATTTCACCCCAATGCTACCGCTCTGAATAAGCTGGCCATTACTGTGGGTAAGAGTTACTGTGGTCTTACTATGGCCTAATGCCATCCTACTGGTCATCATGACCTCTGACCCATCATACGTATTGCTCAAGTGTTTCCTCCAACATAAGTCTGAGTGGTTCCGTATAGTGGCTGATTGGACAAAGCCCGTGCGCATAAAAAGCAGACAACAAGAATTTTTTTTTAATGTAAAAAAAAAAAAAAAAGACAACAGACAATTTTAAAGTTAAAAACAACAACAAAAAAACAAACAACAAACAGCAGGCAATTTTAAAGTTAAAAGAGTTGAAAATGAGGTTGCAAAACAACTAGATTATGTTCTCAGTTGAAAAACAGTAAGTAGTACCAATTTTCCTTGTGTTTTCTCTGAGGGGCTCTGAGGACATGGAGGCCTGAGTTGTGTGGTAAATCATACAGTGAGAGGGTGAAAGCAGGTCAGGGAACAAGGCTGATAAGAGACCTCATTTAACACGAAGCATGAATCCAACGCCTTAAATCATATCATGATAGCAGTGAGGAGAGGAATGTGAGTATGTGAGGAGGTGTCTGTCAGTGTGAAGGCTGTGCAGCAGAGAATGGACAGCTGTTGTAATCAATAGAGCAGAGGGACCACAACTAACAACTCTCAGAAGTATTCCCATCCTGTCAGGCCCCTCAGACAGACTGCACCGTGGCCCTCATGCTTTGTCCCTGCACCCTGCGAATGCAGTTATTCATTTAGCACCACCACATGTCATAATCTCTGTTGATACTGCAGGCATCACAGCAGCCCTGCATTGCAATAGGTCTTTGTGCATTAGCAGTTCCCTTAATCATTCAGGTCTTTGAAAAGTGACATCATGGACAAACACAATGTTTGCACCGAGATGCTCCCTCATGGCCTACTTTTTGATTACTAAAATATGTCTGCATCCACACATTGTGTATCACATCTCATCACATTTAACACTTAAATTGTGGTTGCTGAATCTGATTAGGGCAAGAAAATAAACAAACAAACAAACAAACAAACAAAAAAAATCAAATGTTCACATCAACTAGATTCAACTACATTTTTTAAACGTTTAGAGTAACATCCACCACATCTTTATTTGTTTCTTCCCTTTCCTATTTTTAACAAAATTCATTGAGTTACTGGTTGGTCCGATGCCTATATTTAGACCAATAAACGTGCAAATAGTTTGCGTCAATGGAATCCCGCGTGTGCGTCATCTGTAAGGACGTCTGACTCCGAGGTGTATGATTGGTTAGCTTCCGGAAAGAGTCGCCAAGGCTCTCCGCCCCTGCATTGCCTTATTTGTGAATTAGAGGACACACCTCTGACGTAACGGTATAATAAACTTTGGTATAAATTGGTGCTCAGACAGAAATTTGAGAAAACAGCTTGTCGTTACCGAAGTTAACACAGATGTTGATCCACCTCTTGGAATACGGACGTTCAGTCCCTAATAAGAATTAACCTGCAGGTAGGTGATATACTGACATTAAATGCAGTTTTTATTCAACGTTTGTTATCATTCTTATTCTCGTGAAGATTATGACCGCACTGACTCTCAAATCAATGTTCGGGTCTGTATGTAATCTAATATGATACGAAGTTTTAAATGGAGTTGTTTTTTTATAGTAGATGCGCATGTTAGATGTGCTGACTCGAATAATCTTGGGTTATACGAAATATCTGGGAGGTATCCGAGATTCGGTATCCTCCCGTCTCCCAGTAACACAAACCTATCTATTCTGTAGCATGTTCTGTTAGGTAAGTTTAATTCTGCTTACTTTTTAATTTTTAAATGAAGAAAGAAAAGTTCCATGCAAATCGATGCGAGATGTCCCTGTGTAGGCTACTATCGGAGAGCTTCTGTATGCAACAGGTGCGTCGGTTCCCTATTCACCTGGAGGCCAGTCCGTTTCCTTTTTCTTGTGTGTATTTTTGCCAAACAAAAACTATTTTAAAGATGTTTTAAACGTGTGGGCTATGTAAATGATCATGATCGCGACTCAGCATATCAGTAATAGCACATCGCACATGTGAAGAGCAGTTTATGCAGCGTTGCGTGCAGATGAGCCACTGGCGACAGTGCAAATTCTGGTTTAGTTACCGATGTCCACATTCTCATGCGGTAGTCCTGTGCCAGCGTTATCACGTGGCGAGAAGTTCGTGGGTCAAATAGCAATCACTGTATGTTCCCACCTAAAAGGGAGGTCGTTTCCACCCTCAGTAAGTGTGACCAACCAGTCAGTGTTAGACTAAATTAAGCCATTTTATGGATCACCCGTGTACTACTCATACAGTAGCCGGTGAAATTATGCAGTCTTCAATTGTATGTGAGCATAATTTAACATAAAAGAAAACCTCATTTGCACATTTCAAATAGATCAGCAAATTATGTATGTTTTTCTCTGAAAATGATATACATATATACCATGCCCCATATCTTTTTGAAAACTTTCCTTGCAAGACCCTTCTTGTTGAGAGTTTCTGAGACGCTGGTAACAGGATAGGCATGGACTGCGCACCGGGCTTTCTAAGTTTTCTCGGAAACGTCCGGGGAATTCTGAGACATTCTAAGATGACTCAGTTCACAGGGGAGGAACTTCGGGATCACTTCAGGAGTGAATAATTTCAGTGTTTGAGAAGCAGTGCACATCCATGTTTTTTAATACTGTCGGAATGCCGGCTCGTTTGATAAGATGTGGAATGGGTCTGAGGGAGCCTCCTGATTTTTTTCTTAAACTAAAAGTGAAAACAAAAACACAAGCAGTAGATAAGAATCAGGATTTTTTTTAATGTAAGGAAAAGAAGATGAATTGATTGCATTTCTGATATATAAGCATTACATTTAAATAATCAGACCAGAGAAAAGCTCCATATTTGATTTATTCTCAAAAAAAAAAATTCTGATCTGTTTTCAACAGACATGACCTGTGTTCAGAGTCAACATGGTATCAAATCATATGAAACTACTCACTGCACCTCAGAGTTTGTGAACCCTGACTTCACTTCTGGACTGGTGATGGACCTGAGTGACCCACGGGAGCAGGTCTCAGCGCAGTCCTTACCAAGCATCACTTCCCTGGTTGGAAGCTATGTAGGCGAGTTTGACACTTACTCGTGCCAGATTGCTACTGCGGCAATGCCCACATGCACTGGCAACACCACTGGACAAGAATCTTTGAAGCTGGATGACTTTCAGGTTTATGGCTGCTATCCAGGTTCATTCGCACTGAGTTACCTCGATGACACAGTTTCTTCAGGTAGCTCAAACTGCTTTGGAAGTCCGGCCTCAGTTCCATCGCCCTCTACTCCAGGCTTCCAGTCAGGCTCGGCCTGGGATGCAACCTTTGGTTCCTGCTCACCTGGTCCTTTGGGCTGGGGATCAGACAAGACGCTGCTGTCACAGGCTCCGTCTTTCTTCACGTTTGGGACTGTTGCAGGAGAAGACCTGTCTCCTATGGGCCCGCTGCAACCACAGCTCCCAGACCAGGATGTCTTCTCTCATGCATCCCAGCATGGCTCACCACATCCCTACAGCCCTTTAGGGATGGAACAGAGTGGTCTGAACAGATCTCCACTTATGGAGGGTCACCTGTCACCTAAAGCACGAAGTCCCTCGGGGAATGCGGGACGCTGCGCTGTGTGTGGAGACAATGCCTCCTGTCAGCATTATGGTGTTCGCACCTGTGAGGGATGTAAAGGGTTTTTCAAGGTGATTTTATTTAAAGGGGTGTTTGTTCAAGCCCTCATGTCTTCGTCTTTTAATGGCAAACATTGGGAGCAATTAAAATGAGTGGATAACAGAATCATTCTGATTTTAATTTGGTTTTCTATACTTGGCTGTGTTCCAGCGTACTGTACAGAAAAATGCCAAGTACGTGTGCCTTGCCAATAAGGACTGCCCAGTGGACAAAAGGAGGCGGAACAGATGCCAGTTCTGCCGCTTCCAGAAGTGCCTGTCTGTGGGAATGGTGAAAGAAGGTAAGGGAAACATGTTCTCTCAGACATACACAAGAACAACACTGTGGTATACTTGAAATTTAAATATCAAATATTTTATTTATGTATAATTATTTTATTTATGTATAATTATTTTTTTTATTTATTTATATTGACATATTAACTTGCCCCCTGTCCAGTTGTACGTACAGACAGTTTGAAAGGGAGACGGGGTCGCTTGCCTTCAAAACCAAAAACAGTTCAGGACTCCTCATCCACTGGTTCCCCTGTGAACATTATTGCCTCTCTAGTCACCGCTCATATCGACTCTAATCCAGCTATTGGGAAACTGGACTATTCGAAGGTGAGGAGGAAATATGGATGACTGAATTCTCAGTTACTGAAGACTGTGGTTTGGCTATAACCTTCCTCGCACCTTTTTTTCCCCGCGATCTCTTTCTCTTCACTCAGTATCAGGAAACCGTGGCAAACATTTCTGAGAAGGAAGATGCGAATGACATCCAGCAGTTTTATGACCTGCTAACAGAATCTTTGGAGGTGATCAGGAAGTGGGCTGAGAGCATTCCAGGATTCGGTGCTTTCTGTAAGGAAGATCAGGAGCTTCTCCTTGAGTCAGCCTTTGTCGAACTCTTCATACTACGACTAGCCTACAGGTACAGAGGATCCACTATAAACCGATCAAAAGTACACTGTATGATAAAGAACAGATCATGAACTCAGTTACTGAATGGAAAGGCACACTAGATGTGATATTTGTGACTCTGTTTGTTTTAGGTTTTTTTTTGGTTCATAATCAGATTAATCTCTCTATGATGGTTACTCCATTTGACATTTTCCACCACTTGATGTTCTATGAAGGTCTAACCCTGAGACTGACAAGCTGATCTTCTGCAATGGTGTGGTCCTCCACCGAACTCAGTGTGTACGAGGTTTTGGAGACTGGATTGACTCAATACTGGAGTTCTCTCAGAGCCTTCATCGCCTGAACCTGGATGTATCCTCTTTCTCCTGTCTTGCCACCTTGGTCATTATCACAGGTGAGTGTGACTCATGATGTCTTTATCATGAGAATCAAATTGAGTTACTGCATATTTAAGGCTTCATAGATATTCTTGCTGTTTTGAGGCTTTGCTCTTTCTCCGCTGCATCACTTCCTAAATTCTCTCTCTCTCTCTCTCTCTTTTAAATTGTTTTTTTTTACCATAGATCGCCATGGCCTCATGGAACCCAGGCGGGTGGAGGAATTCCAGAGTCGGCTGATCACATGCCTTAGAGACCACGTTTCCAGGAGCACTTCAGATGCTGCTCGTCCAAACTACCTGTCCAGGCTGCTGGGGAAGCTTCCTGAGCTACGTACACTGTGCACGCAGGGCCTTCAGCGCATTTTCTACCTTAAACTGGAAGATCTGGTCCCGCCTCCTCCCATCGTGGATAAAATTTTCATGGACACCTTACCTTTCTGAGACTCAGCTGTAAGGAGATGTGACATGGAGATGCTTGGGGGGGGGGGGGGGGGGGGGGGGGGGGATAACTGGATATTCGTGGTGGATGAATCGACAGTGTTAATATTTAGGACTACTCATTCAGAGCTATTTTTTGCTGGACAAGGACATAACTGCTTTCCATTCTTTATTTTCTTGGAAATCTCCAAGACAGGAACCTCCTCATAACAAAAAAGTGCAGAGCATTATGGCAACTGACATAACAGAGAGGGAGCTTCCTCTCTGAGTCTGTCTAAAATGGTAACACTTCTATGTGTCTTGGTCTTCTGAGGTGCTCCAAGGAGCTGAGATGCTCTGTATCCCTTATGTAGTATGGGTTTAATTCTGTAGCTGGGTAGCATTAATGCAATATTCTGCAGGTACTGGAAGAGTGTTGACAAAGTATAGAGACTGAAGGGTGATTTTGTGATCTAATGACGCCGACAGAAGCCATGGACCAAAAGGGACATAGTCAACATGGATGTTCTTACAAAAACAACAAACAAAAAACCCCAAACAAACAATGCCTTAATTATCTCAACATATGTGCTAAATCTAAAATAGTCAATCATCGTTCCCAAACCTTCCAAAATGTGATCTGGAGGAGAAAATGATGTCAAAGTGCCTCTAAATTAATGGGAACAGGCAGGCTATATATGACAATAGTATTATTTGAATCTTGTCTTCAGGTGGATTGCTGTGACTTTGTGATGATTGGCACTGGACTTTAGCGCTGATTTCCACCAGCTGTTTACTCCAAAAAAACCTGTTAGTCACAATTAAATGGCCTTAACACATTTCTGAATGAGGTGATTTACATCAGGGAATGATGAAATTTGCAATGTGAACAGAGTCTGAGAGCAGCTATTGTACGAGTATTGTACAGCCTCTTGTAAGGGAATTCTCTACTTGTATGCACATTATGGCTACTGGCTACTAGTGTCTCTAATGTTGGTTTCCATGTGTATGTAAGGTATGTGCACAAACAAGTGGAGATTCTACACAGTATCCATATAATGATAAACTGAGCTTGGGCATTCTTACTTTTCTTTTTCCTTTTTTTTTTTTTTTTTACAAAACAGAAGGACATTGTTTACCTTCACATACTAATGTTGCAGCTTAATACACAAATACGTATTTTTAAAAAACAGATTTGCGTATTTTTTTGAGTTACCAAACTTGCTTACCATTATGGCAGTATTTCTGATGAATTTGTACCAATGAAACTTATGGCAGTTTTTATGTGTAATATTTTGTGTGATATCACACCATGTATAATATTGGCACGAATGAAATTTATGGCAGTTGTTAAGCATCTCAAATATTCTTGGATAAGGTTTTGGACCATTCCAGAGGTGGTCTTTTTTGTGGGCATCTTTATTTGCTGCTGGAAAAATCTCTGTTAGATCCAAGTATGAAATCAGAGACAGTTTGTTAGGTCTTGATTTAAAGATATTATCATTTACTTGGTTGTTCAAAATGTGCTGGGCAGATGTTGCACTGGTGAGTAAACTAAAGACGCGTTCCAACTTTGTGGTTATGAAGGAATAGGTTTTTTTAATTTTCAAACAAACAATTTAGTTATTGCCCCTTAGACGTCATTTTAGAGTTGAAGTTCACCCTTGTTGGCATATTGGCCTATTTAGAGAACTGTCTCCTTGTAATTACACTGTCAGTGTGATTCTTTTGATACATTATCTTAGTGGTCCAATATTTTTTAATAACTTGAAATATGTGAATTATATGAATTTCCTGGGCTTGAAAATATGTCTTAAAGACAGAAAGTAAAAGTTGTTGGTTTTCCCATCATCCTGTGCAAATGACTAAGAATAGAACCAACAAGATAGATGACGCTGTGCTGGGCTTTTTTCATTTCTATGCATTTGACATTTCAAAAATCTTTACATTGGGAATTCACCGATGACACAAACACTGCTGTCCGTGCCACTAAATCAGTGTAGTTTTGCAGTGTTTCCGCTGAAAACATTTCTCTGTGGTGGCTCGCCACGCCGAAATCTCTTCTGCCATGGAATTAAAAAAATCAATCCAACCAATCATCGAATCCACTACCGCCCTGCCAACAACGCTGTCGAATACTTTGGACACTCTGGCGTGGATGAAGTAGGCGGGTACAAGTTCGTTCCGAATGCTTGGTCTTGCAAACTTGTTTAATAGGGGCTGAAAGGCAAACAACTTGTCGACTGGTAGCTTTGTGCCGACTGACCACAAGTAGGGTGTAAGTTAACTCATGAAATCTTTTAAATGTGAAGCTGAGAAATTGATCAGAAAGAAAGGAACATTTATAATGGCATGTTTGGTAACAAAATAAACCAACGAAATAAACTAATTAAAAGCCATTTGTGTGGTGTGACTTTTGTGGTCATGCCAAGTGCTAACATGCTAACAATGCTAAGTCAAATTTTAACATTTCAACTTGCAAAGGCTATGATCAAACTCTCTTCTGTTGTGCTGGGAACTATAATTAGCCTACATGTTTGGTGGGAACAAAAGTTTACATTGTGTTAGCTCATTACCATAAGGTTGACCGAACTTCAACTTTATTCTTACGCCCAAAGCCCAATCGATGCGCCGCTCTTCACCGCTTAAAGACGCTAGCTCACATAGAAAATGAATGACTTCCGGTCGCCTTGACACTCTCGCTGTTCTTACTGTACGTTCACACTGAGAGCGGCGAGAGCGTCAAAGTGACCGGAAGTCATTTATTTTCTATGAGAGACAGCGGCTGTGTCCGAAATGGCATAATACATACTACTCGCATACTAATTATGACGTAAAAGTAGTAAATAGTATGCAGTACGTGAAAAATAAAAATTCTGCAGTACACGACAGTTACCTGGATGATGTACTACTCTGGCGAAAATTTCTAGTATACATCCCGAGCTCACTTCGCCGACTACTGCATCCCATGAAGCAACGCGGTGATTTCCAACTGTCAAAAAAATTTAAAAACATGGCGGACAGCGACAGAACCAGCTTCAACTTCAACTGCAGCTGCAGTTCCGAATATAAACGTATCAGTTGCATATCTTGGTGTAATAAGTCTTCATACGCTTTCTTATACGGCTACTTTTGATACATATTTGTGGTTGTCGTGTGTTGTTCGATTTTAACAGAACAGATAGCCCAACCGATAGCAAACGTGTAGTACACTACACGAAAGTTGTCATAATTGCGTACCATACTGTATACTAGTGTGTGGAGTAGTGCGCAGTATGCAGTGTATACTAGGCTAGTATGCAGTATGCAGTACGGTAGTATGCCATTTCGGACACAGCCAGCGTCTTTAAGTGGCGAAGAGCGTCGCGGCAAGGATGGTTTGGGCATCAAAATATAGTTGAAGTTCGGTTAACTTTATGGTAATGAGATATGACGCGGTTTGGCGGCAACCAATAGGAATTTGGAAGTGCTCCGCTCTAGAGAATTTTAGAGAACACAACAGTATAAAGTATTGTTCCCACAAAACTTTTGGTCCTAGGCAAAATGGAGGAGAAACTGATTATCTGTGGCGGGTTTCCCCATGTTGTACTGTAATGTAGGTTATGCACAAACGTTAGTGTTAATTAAAGACCAAGGCTAGTAAACGTGTCCTATAAACTCCATGCTGGAATTTGAGCTAGCCTAGCATTAACACAAAAGACACGCAACAAAAAAAGCTTTTAAGTAGTGTTTTTTGACAGAAATAAATGAACAATGCTAATTACATATTTTGTAACAACATAAACTAACGAAAAACATTACTTAAAAGCTTTTTTTTGTGTCTTTTCGTGTCTTTTGTGTTAATGCTAGGCTAGGTCAAATTCCAGCATGGAGTTTATAGGACACGTTTACTAGCCTTGGACCATCTACTTGCTTAGGACCAAAAGTTTTGTGGGAACAATACTTTATACTGTTGTGTTCTCTAAAATTCTCTAGAGCGGAGCACTTCCAAATTCCTATTGGTTGCCGCCAAACCGCGTCATATCTCATTACCATAAAGTTAACCGAACTTCAACTATATTTTGACGCCCAAACCACCCTCGCCGCGATGCCTTTTGCCGCGACGCTCTTCGCCGCTTAAAGATACTGGCAGTAACTGTAACTGTACCGAGAGCGGCGAGAGCATCAAAGTGACTGGAAGTCATTCATTTTCTATGAGAGCCAGCATCTTTAAGGGGCGAAGAGCGTCGCGGCGAGGGTGGTTTGGACGCTCTCGCCGATCTCTGTGTGAATGTACAGTTAGTGTGAACGCACAGCAATAGGCTATTTTACATTGTCATTTAGCAGACCCTCGAATGAAGCCATAATAAAATGAGCTTACTTAGATATTGTCCAAGGAAAAGAAAAACTAATGAGGTAGGTAAACAGAACAGGCATTTTAATTACGGGCGGCGACGCATCTCTATCATCGCTCTCTTATGAGATAATCTCTCTTAGGTCCAAATTGGGTTAGTTTAGTTTATCCCGGTTCTCTTCCCTTTCAGTAACAGCCTTTCAGTAACTACTATACTACAACCTGAGCTTATCTACTCACTTTATGGCTGACTAAAATAACGTGACTACCGCTGATAGCATACACTTTTCTCTGGCTGGTACTTTTCTCACACGTTGATAGCGACTCACTTCCCACAACAAACCTGCTAAATTAGACTGAGTCACATACTCAAGTGCAGTAAGCTGTTGTAACGTTGATGAGTGAAGCACTGGAGACGAGTGAACTGCTGAGGACTTAATTAAGTAACTGCTAAATCAGCGTAGTTATAACTGTCACTGAAAAAATAACTAGAATTAATTCATATAGTTATTAAGTGTTTATTTACCTCCATACACAGAGAGGGAACATGGATTAGGGATGGAAGATTGAGCTCAGGGAGGGACAGATGAGGAGAGAGAAGAGAGGAGACATGGAGAGGAAAGTGTTCTGGCAAGGGAAGCAGGAGAGGACAGGGCAGAGGAAAGAGAGATGAGACAAAAAACCCCACCTCCAAACATAGGTCTGGACAGAACCCAGATAGGCCTAATACTCCAGAAATCAAGTCTTGGTTGTACAATACTTAAAATTTTAAGTTTCAAATACAAAATTGCTGCACAAAATAAATAAATTAAAATAGGTAAATGAAAATATTCGTAATGAATCTGTCCATCATTTTATAGGAATGGTCTGCATTTTTCAGTAGTAACCCCCCCACCCGTCACATTGCCCCCATGCCAAACCTCTTGATCCACAGGAAACACTGGTTTTAGTGTGGTATTGTGGTAAATGAATTTTATTTGTGAGAGAAAAACCAAAAAATGTGACACTAAATTAACCACAAGAAAAATGAGATTGCAACCAACATGCGCCTCTAGGGATGCTCTGATCCGATACAGATATCGGATATCTGTCCGATACTGACCCAAATAGCTGGATCGGGTATCGGTTAGAATAGGGCCGATCTATGGGGCCGTTATAGTCTATTCAATTCAATTATATTCTCTGTACACACTATCATTTTCATACTATTTTCCAAATGTCCTACGTCCACACAAAAACACTGAAATGCCTTAGTGTTTGTTGTTACGCCATTACGAAGTTGTCTGAAGTCTTTCATCTTCCATGTTCATGTACTCATTTAACCCAGAGTGCAGACACTCTTTCTTCTCACTTCGTCATTAGCAATGCCTATTTGCATTGTGAGTTCTGAGCCATGTATGACATTCTGTGATTTAGCGTTTCCTGTGTTTTGACCGGTGCCTGCTTCTACAGCTTGCCTTTCAGTGTTCCTATCTACTGGGATCCATTCTCTGCTGGGTTCTTATCTCCATGACCTTGCCAGCACGTGTTTGACCAGTTTTGTGGGTGACTTTACTGTGGATTAAAGTTTGTTGCTTAGAACATGCATCTCAGTCTCCATGCCCATTTGTGACAGATTACTTTGTCCCTTCATGGATGTGGTGAGTAACCCTCAGTCCATGAGGGATTTCGCTGCTGCTCTGGAAGTCCCAGTCTTGGTATCCTCCCTCAGCAGTACATTAGAGGAGCAGGGGTGCATAATTAGCATCCAACAACATGGACTTACCTGAATCAAGTCATTGTTGGACGAGGGCATCGGAGAGGTCCAGAAGCTCTCCACCTCTGTCAGTCTACCTTCAGCTCCTCCAACCTGTGCATTTGTCTCTCCTTCCCACAGCACTGTTGCTCTCAACTGGCATGACAGTTCCCCTTTAAAATGTAGGGAATTTCTCTACTAGTCTCCCCAGTTCAATTCTTGTCCAACTCACCCCTGTCATCACCCTCTGTCCCCTCATTATCTACCCACTCCCTGTTACTTCTTGACATTCATGAGTCCTCAGTTCCTGTTCTTGTTGCAGTTGCCTGTGGAGCTCCAGTTCCTGCTCTGGTCACCACTGCCTCTAAGGCTCCAGTTCCTGTCTGTCACCTCTGAGGTTCCTGTTTCTGTCACCGCTGAGACTCCAGCTCTAGTTCCTGTTCCTGTCACTGTGAGGTTCCAGTGCCTTCAGTAGCACCTAAGGTTTCTGACCCTGTCACCATCACCTCTGTAACTCCTGATCCAGTCCCTGCTCTTGCAGTGGCATCTGAGGGTCCAGTCCCCTAAGTGAATGTTTTGACCTGTTTTTAAACCCACACCCAGAAATATACAATGTTCAGCCATGGTCCCTTTGCCACATCAACATTTGACACAAGTAAAGACAATGGGCTTTTTAAATCTTAATACTTCTTCTAGTGTAGTTGATGTTATTCTGCTGTGCAAACAGCTCATATTCACAACTTCACTGCACTGTTGGATAATACATTAAAACTACTAATAAGAGGACAGTTTTCTTGTTAGAACTTTTTTGCAGGTCGAATATACAAAAGAAACCAAGTCAGACAGTATTCTTTTAGTGTAGGGCAGCTGTATATCATCCATATGAACCAAAGCTTTTACCTAAAGATTTTGAAGCGAGCTTCATGAGACAGATGGTTATGAAAATCGAAACCTTTTGGTTGGTATTTTTAGCGCATCATTGTTAGCCTGTAAAAACCTCTGTAACGTGATCAGTTCCTCACGCAGTACAACAATGATATATGACTTGGACAGGAAGATGTAACTTATCACAATCATTCAAAATATTCTCAGGAGACAGGCCGTCCATATGTTTTTGTAACCTGTATTTTTTGTTCTTGTAACAGATGGCTGAGTCAGCAGTATCTTAGTCAGCAAAACTGGCTGTAATGGAGAGATGCCGGAAATGATACTACATGCTATTATATATTACATACTATTCTCTATGAAATACAGGTAAACATACAAAACCACAGATACAACAAGTTGCAGCTATTTTTAATATCCTTATCCATTTCTGATCTATATGTTTATTCTGCAGGATTCCATACCCTCGGACATATTCTGAAAACGTGGCATTTTGGCATCCTCCTGGGAACATTTGAAGAGGACATCGGCTCTTTAATAAAACATTCCAGAGCTCATCCAAAGGAGGTAATTGGATAAAGTCACTATCACTCCGATTACAGCAGCTATGTAGGCAATGCTGGACACAGCATACAAAAATAAGCTCACCGTTTCCATGTCTCACCAGTATTATGGTAAGTAAGTAAGATTTTGTGGTCGTAAAACATAAAGCTGAAGAGCACATAAGCAAGGGGTTATGTCTGAAGAGGATATTCTCACTTAAAAGGGTCGATAACCTTAGAAATGGCCATGTCAAATGAGGTACAGTTCATCATGGACTGCACTGATGACCCGTGCACTCTTGAGAACATGAGAATGTTACGATTATAAAACAAGAGTGACAGGGAGGGCTTGGGTTTCATTTGAGGACCACGAGTTTCAGATTTGTGCCTGGGTTTTTTAGCGTTCCTCTACCAGAGAGCTTAGGTACAAAACGCTTCAGACAGATAACATCACAGACACACATGTGACAAAACCAAAACTCAGAACCAGCACATAGCATTTACCTTTTGGTATCCAACTAGAAGAAACTTCTGGTCTGGCCATGACCATGGTGTCACAGCCCGTTAACATGTTTGCTATAGCTATCGTCAGAGCACCACAGAACAGAAAATCCTGCAGTACAAAGATTCTGAGACAAAATAAGGTAGAGATCAACAGTATTCTTGAGGCATTTCTGACCTCAGTCAAAGTACAAGTTGATCATCATTTTTCACACTGATTTGTCAAAGGATAAGATATGTAGTCTTCAATCGTAATGGAGCTTTATGAAGCTCCCTGGAATCCTCTCTTGTAACTCTTACAATTCAATCAACAATTCTCTCATTGTTTTCATTAGGGTTTCATAAATACGAGCCACACATCACCGAATAGAACAAAGCAAGTGCTCAACCTCTAAAAACTCTGCCGTGTGTTTTTGGCTGTACTGTATGAATTTTGCATAAGAGACACTGGGCTTGGCATACGTTCTCTCGCAGCCAGAGAATGCAGGTCTATTTCTGTATGCTGTCCATTAGGATCCAGCCAAGCTACAGAGCTTGCCCCAGCCTACTGCTTGGCTGCCAAACTGAGCAGGTGCAGAAAACACATGATAAATAGTGACGGTGAAGCACATCACGGTCTTTGGAGCATACATGCTTATTGTATACATTCATTTGACTCTTAAGTACTTGTGATTTAAATCTCTGTCATTTCAGGTATGTGTTGTTCATGTGTTCTTATGGCACAAAATATTTTAATTTACTATTGATGATCTTTAACAGTGAAATGAGAGAGAGGCAGAAATAAACTGTTCTCTTGGTGTATCTTTTTGTTTGTTCGTTTGTTTTTTGCCTATCACTGGTCTCCTGTTCAGCATCCATCAAAACAACAGCCTCACCGAAACAGACAGTGGAGGGAATGACAGGGAGTCCTAGAACAGCTCCCTCATATGCTCACTCTGCCCTCAGCAGTGGAGCCTCTGAGCTCAGCACAAAAATGACCAAATTCCTGCCCCAAAAGACCTGCCCCAAAAGACCTGCCCCGATGGAAAGCAATACAGAGCACCGCCTTAAGATCTTGGCCTTCTCTTTCTGTACTGGGCAGGTATTTCTCCATGGACAAAGGAAATACCAATGCATCAACAGAAAACCACTCATAGCACATTGCTCTGTAACTCTGACATTAACACCTACATTATGGTTTATTTGCTACATGTGAAGTAGAGAGCTCCATAACGAACAAATGACAAAACAGGATGGACAGCACAAACTCAGCACAGATGATATTAACTCATGTATACAAAACCTGACTCTCACAATTTTTCTGTGTGTGAAATAACAGCTGTAAATTTACACTGAATTGTCACTATCCAGTGTGTTGAGATTACACTGACCCCACATGTGCGCTGTGTGATGTTAAGGATGTGAGAGGACCCTCTTGAGAATATATGGAAATTAAATTGGCAGTTGCATACAGAGGGGTCAAAAGTTTAAAAGAGCTGAACTGTGATCATATTACATTCCACTGAAACACATGTTTCCAGTGATTTTAATTGGTGCTTAATTCACAGTGAGGTATTCTCATTCTATTCCATACATCAAGCAATTGTTTCCATTTTTATGGTCCAATTCCAATTAATCCTATTGATTTATGTGCTATCCAGCAAAATATCAGCCCCATAAATCAGCATACAGAGCACAAGCATTCAAACACACACACACACACGCGCGCGCGCGCACACAGTGCGATGGGGGTGGGGGATGTGTGCTGTGTAGTTCTATATTCCTTTGAGAGTACACAGTGTCCCAGGGGTGAAGATCGTGGGGTGCAGTTATTTGAGCCTCTCCAGCATTAGCCTTGACTTCAAAAATATCCACTCATCACATGAAATCAATAATGCCATTTAGATGTGACGGAGTAAGCGTTAGTGAACTTAGTCCCTCTAAGGATTAACGCACCACTTGGCAAATGCAAACTGATACAGACTACCTTACCTGGAAATCGAGGAAAACCCCTCTCAATGACACAGCTGCATACACACCCTCACTGAAGCCGAACCCAGAACAATCACACCGCTTTAAACGTGATAGCCAACAGCAAGAAAACAAGCAAACTAAACAATCTATATTTAAATTTTTAAACTGTATGTTTGTGTGTGTTGTGTGTGAGTCTATGTATGTGCGTCATGTTGAGTTTTGTACTGGTATTATCATCTTGTGTCCTCTTCTACATAATTTTCAGAGTCATGTATTCATTTATCACGAGAATTTCTAACGTTATCCTATATATCACACACACATATCAAGATTGAACAAACTCTTGGCTGTAAATCCTCTCAACATAACATAGACAATACTGCCACCAAGCGTCCTAAAAAAACAACGAAATCTCCAAAGCCCCAAGACAAGCATGCGTACACGCACACTCGCACGGGACACTCGCTCAACTTCAAGCTTATTACATGAGCCTCCGCCTCCTGGAGTATATCTGCGCGCATTGGAATAGGGGAGAACGGACACCTCGCCAACCCTTCACTAAAGAGAACAAACGGAGTATCTTCATATTTCTGGTTCATATTTCACGGGAAGTGTTTGTTTTACAAAATAAGTTTGGTCTTAAGACACTGTACTCGACTTTTACTGAATCGTAACGGATGAGTCAAATCATCTTGGAAAAGCCATATTTCACCGCGCAGTCCAGAAACTAAAGTAGAGCGGACGTCTCAAATTATTCTAAAGGTATTTGTGGTTTTCTGGAATTTAATAATTCTTATCAACTCGCCATGGATGTTCCTCAGGGATTACTAAATCGGACGCTGACGGCGGCAGAACCTCCGTTCGAGAGCGTCCGCGGATGCTGTAACTTCTCCTCTGCAGCTGCATCCGTGATTACAAACGATGGCTTCGGGGCATCTTTGCAAGACGAGCGGGAACAATTCATAATGCGAGTTGTCCAGATAGCTGTGCTGTGCGTCCTGTCTCTCACTGTCATTTTCGGAATCTTCTTTCTTGGTTGCAATCTGCTGATCAAGTCGGAAAGTATGATAAATCTACTTGTGGAGGACAGGAGACCATCCAAGGAAGCTGAAATGATCATGATTGCATCTTGAGGTCAATGAACAAAATGGCTCGTGATTATGGGTTTATATGTTTTCATTAATTTAGACCTTTAAATGAAATGAAGCGGTCTGTGAAAAACTGTTGTTGAAAGCTCCTGTAAATTATTGTTCAGAGTAAAAGTTGCTATTTCTTTCCTCAGCTTGTATCACCTGCTGCTTGCGTTAATTTGGAATCTCCGAGTAGTTTGTTCTGCCGCTGTTTTAAAGACCAGTAAAAAGATACAGTTGAAAAGACGTTCATATTGACCTTGAAGAAACACAGCCGTTCTGTTATGACATCACTTACGGTGAGGTTAGTTCCTAAATGAGAAGTACCATGTCACTGTTCGAGTTTAAAATGTAACAAAATAGTTGCAGCTTTCTATGAAAACTGAGCTAAAAGAGAATAATTAGGGAAATATTCAAGTAGGTAATAGTCTGAGTAAAACGCATGATTTGTAAGGTTCTTCGTGCGACATGCACCTGCAATTCAACTTTTTTTCACGTGTTAGGCCTATATGTGATATATGTGAGTGTAAATCAGTTAACTTGATGTATCCTGTGTGTTCATATACTTTGAAAATACATCTCAGGACAAATGTACCAAGTTTCTGTGGTAAACAAAGACAAACAAAACCATATGTATCACATTTCACAAACAATGTTCTGAAGACTGCACTGAGCATTTGTCTAAAGCCAAAAACTTTAAACCTAACCAAAAAGATGTCCAGCTAGATAAGTTAGTCAGGAAGGACAAGTTGCCACAATTCTGCCACAACAAGTACATATTTCTGGTCTGCTTTCTTTAATCTCTCTCAAAAGACAATTAATGTTGCATTGTTTTTTTATTTGCTTTTTTTGTTGGCTTCTTAACTGAAAAGAACTTTACTGCCATTTGAGAATTCCAATATGTCTGTCACTAATTTGATTCAGAACATGACTTATACGCTGATAACTTTGTCTTTAATGTATTGCGGTGCTGTGTCTAATTAGCACTTTTTCAGCAACTGCAACAACTGTTAGAAAATTACAAATGACTTGACAGAACTGTGTATGTGAACATCAAATGGCTTCTCAAAAGGCTGTCTTTGAATGCTCAAGATGAAAAATAAACACAAAATGCCCGAACTGCTCTTTAATGACTGAGGGACTTTTACATTCCATGTGTGGCACTGGCTTGGACAGTGAAGAGTAGATGGATTTCCTACACTGCAATTTGTCATGGACTAAAATGGATTTTGAATGGAAAATGTCCATTCACAATCCACTTCTCAGAATGCACTGATCTGGAACTCATGTTTAAAGCTCAAGTATGGTGTTTGAGTCCTAAGAATGACAGTTTGGTGGTCTTACTTCATGTCAGAGAGTGAATTTTGGCAGTCACCACTCAAATTAATGTGTTTTTAAAAAAGCTTGGCAATGCATCAGGGTTGAGGATATAGAGTGCACTGTTTCACAATATACTGGTATACATGTGACAACTTAAAAACGTGACAACAAGCCAGGCTCTAATCAGGTGGTGCTTAAAGCAGATGGTTAAGTATATATGTAATGGAGGGTGAGGAGGGACTCTAATCCAAATTAGAGATTAGAATAGCATGCTACAATATTGACCCAAATCCTAGCCCACCCAGACCCCCTCCACACACACACATACACACACACACACATACACACACATACACACACATACACACACACACACACACATAAAACTGAAAGCACATGTAACCAACAGTGACCCAGTCAGGGCTCTCTGTGTGGCTGCTTTTATTGCCTCTTAGCTCTCTACCCATATGTTACATGCCTCACAACACACGGCAGTACTGCTGCCACTTGGTTTATAGCATCATAGCAACTTTATCCACACGAATCTGAGGGTTGCTTTCAGCAAAGAGACTCTGAGAAAAACAAAACAAAATGAAATGAAATGAAACAAAACAAAACAATATCATAATGGAAGATAGCAGAGGAGAATCCATAGTTAGACTCCAGCACGAGAAGCTGCATTGTCCCATGGATGGGTGTTAAAATGATTTAAGCGCTGATAATTTTTTTTTTTTAATTCTTTAACTCTTTTCTTTTGCTGAGAGGTGGAATAGAGGAAAAGGTCATTCCCGGTGGTGGAGGCTGTCAGGGAAAAGCATACTCCTGAGGAGTGCTGTGACATTAGGAAGTGACAGAAGCTCAGAAAAGGCTATAGAACAGGGGAAATGTCAGCATGCCTTTAAAGAACACGCATGCCCTTTCTACTGGAAATGTTATTATGACAATGAAAGAGAAAAGAAATGCAGAATGTGACCACCTGAAGACAGTTACATAACTAGAATGTCTGTTTCATGCACTCTCAGTAGACCATATCTCTTCAACTGGAAGTTGAAGTTATGGAATCAGCTCGGCCCAACTTGGTGCACCGACCCAAGCGTCCGCCTGCACAGTGTGCCTCTGGGTGGGGAATCAGTCAGCCAATCAACCAGTCATATCCAACTAGACAGGTACATTTAAGTCAAATCTTATGTCTTATATTTGATCTCATGTAGTTTTACATATTTCATAGTATTACTTTACGATGTCTTCCAGGAATTTGTTTCATGTGGGTCATGATGATGATGATGATGATGATGATGACGATGATTTCCGTGAGCATTATCCTAAAAGGCTCTTTGTTATGACTCATATGTCTTGAAGTTTTCCCTAGGGTCCCACCACTGCATGCACACCTCCTGTAGCCTATTTCACATAGTTAGAATGATTTGCCTTATGAAAGCTCCAGACATCTCAATGTTACACCACGAAAAAGAGTCAAATAAAATAAACTACATTTCACTAGTTATTTCCACCATTCATACCAATATTTTACAGCTGTCTCATTCCTTCTGGCAGCTGGTTCGTTTTTTTTCACTGTTTACAGAGGCAGAAAGCAGCCGCAAATAATCAGCAATTTGAGAATTGTTGACAGCTTCCAGGTCACTTCAGTTTACAGTGCATCTCAGCTGTGCATGGGGACACACACAACACCCCACAGTACCACAGCACAGGGAGAGTGAGAGAGAGAGAGAGAGAGAGAGAGAGGGCTTCCAGCTCTCTACTGTCTGTAATCCCTACTTATTCATACCACATCTACTTGCATAAAAAATCCTACAAGTAATGATTATACAAAATGAAGACACTGTTGTTTAGCCTGAAGGGATCTGACCTGAATGGGTTGTTGGTGTCTAAGTCTGTGACTCCAGAAACATATTACAATGACTATGCCAGTTTCCTGGACCTCTGCAGCCTACTGTACAGTATTTATCTGGCTGGAAACTACCAAGGTCCACATTTAGTTCTTCAGTGATAAGTCTGCACTACAGTGAGAAGCCAACCTTGATCCCCTACCTGCTAAACTTTACATAGAGCTTTTTTCAGTCCTTGGCCCAACAATGCTTAACCTGCTAAATATGTCACTTACATTTTGAGTTATACCCTCTGCTTTTAAAATGGCCGTGATCAGGCCTTTACTCAAAAAAACCTAACCTTGACCCTGAAGCCTTAAATAATTATAGACCAATCACTAATCTCCCATTTCTTTCACAAACATTGAAAAAAATGTAGCTGCTCAGCTTATAGTCCATATGTCCTCTAACAGTCTGTTTGAAATGTTTCAGTCCGGTTTCAGGTGTTTTTATTCTAATGAAACCGTGCTTACGAGAGTAACTAATGAGCTTTTATTATCCATGGATGCTGGTGCTACTTGATCTTAGTGCAGCATTTGACACGGTCGATCACACCATATTGTTAAATCGCCTTGAAAATCAAATTGGCATTCGTGGCCTGCCACTGTCTTAGTTTAAATCTTATCTCTCAGAGAGAAAGCAGTGTGTCCACTATAGTAATGTGACTTCTGAATACTGTGAACTTAACTATGGTGTTCCTCAGGCGTCGGTCCTTGGCCCTCTTCTGTTCTCTATTTACATGCTCCCTTTGGGTGACATTATCCGTAGACATTATTTTTAACATTAACTTCCATTGTTATGCTGACAATACTCAGATTTTCTTACCTATCCAGCACAATGACCACTCTGAATTGGTTAACCTTGAAGTGTGTCTTTGTGCTATTAAGGGTTGGATGTCTTCAAATTTCCTGACGTTTAACGCAGGCAAGAATGAAATGCTGGTCACTGGTCCCCCTATGCATAAGTGTCTTTTTAGTGATCTTACCCTAAATTTTGACAACTGCATCATCTCTCAAAACTCTATGGCTAAAAAACTTGGTGTGATTTTTGACTCTAGTCTCTGGCTAGTCACTCATATCAAAAACACAACCAAAACTGCCTTTTATCACCTCAGTAAAATTGCTAAAATTAAGCCCTTTCTAAGTATGGCTGATGCAGGAACCATTGTTCACACATTCATCGCGTCTCACCTCGCTTACTGCAATGTTCTGTACTCTGGTCTGCCTGCCTCTATTACCAAAAGTCTTCAGGTGGTCCATAATGCTGCTGCCAGAATCCTGACCAGAACAAGGAAGTTTGATTATATTACTCCTGTCCTTGCTTCCCTTCATTGGCTCCCAATCCATGCAAGGGCAGATTTTAAGGTCCTCTTATTTACATATAAAATTCTACATGGGCTAGCGCTGGCCTACCTGTCTGACTTAATTACACCCTATAATCCCCCTCGCACCCTGGACTCTCAAGATTCTGGACTATTTGTCATACCAAGAGTTAAAAGAAGCCCACTGACTACTGAGCCTTTTTCTACCGCTCTCCCTTCCTCTAGAATAGTCTACCCACAGAGATTAGGGAGGCAAACTCTCTTCATAACTTTAAAACCAAACTGAAGACTTATCTATGTTCTCTAACTTATGGATAATATAATTTTGATTTGACTTTGTTATGGACATGTAAAGCCCTTTGAGACTATTAACAGTGATATTGGGCTCTAAATAAACTTGTATTATTATTAGAAGATGATTCTGGTAAAAACTCAGAGTCGATGAACTGCAAAGTGTGTTAAAATGACTCTGTGTCAAACTCAGTTTCTGAGCCTCCATTCTCACATGTCCAGCTGGTTACTTAATATACTTTTAGTATATAACACACTCACAAGTCACAAACATATCATCTATCACAAATACGATGACTGTAGTGAAAATCAGGTATGTTATTCAGAGATTTTGGAATGAGTTTTACATCCACATGGATCAGATGGCACCAGAGATGCCCAGACAGCAGACAGGAGGAGGAACCACATCATCCAGTCTGTCAAGTTCATCACTCACAGCCTGACTCATTCATGCTGCTAATTCTGCTGTTTGTCATCTCTGTCTGCAGGGACCTGATAGAGCTATGCCTCTTCAGTCCCCTGAAAATTCAGATCTTCATGAGGGAATTACAGCTGCCCTACCTTACCATCATGGACAGGACAGACTGTCCCTCTGCTCCAGCCGCCTGGAAGAGACAGGAAGTGACAGGCACTTTTCCCCCCCGTCCGTTCCCTTTTGTTCATTCCACCGATTCTAAAGCTGATTGACAGCAAAAGGCATTCAGAGTGAGGCTACAGTACACAGAAAAAAAAAGTGTTTCTGCAGCAGACAAAATATTGCATAACAGGACTATGATAGGAATTGACAACCTGGGCTATAGGCTGGATGCCAAATGAGTAGATGTTTCTTTTATGAAAAATTCTATTTTTTAACCTGTCAGGCTCAGGTTCTCATATAAGACTGATAATTTTGCACAAGAAGGACACAATCTAGATCACACATTACCAGTAAATCACTCAAAACATTACACATTATCTCTGTTCTACCATACAGAGCCAACTGTTAACCTTATCCCAATTAAAAATGCAAAAAGAAAGCAGAGACAAGTGTCAGAGAAAGTGACATTACTGTCAAATGTAATCAAGTGAATAGAAATGAAGATATTCCATTGCTATGTCCATACTGTTCCTTTTCCATGAGAGTAACAGCACTACATGAGTACCAGTTCGGCGTTTCTACTCCACTTTAAGCTGGGGTGTTTTTTTAAAGGTGTCAGATGTAAAAACAGGGACAGCAACTGCATGAAAAATACTCATATAAGACTGTTGAAAATGAACAGCAGTCTCTAACATCACTAAGTCAGGGACAGTATCAACAAAAAAAAAATTTCTATGAGACACGCAGTTTGCCACGTCTGAGGAGAGCATGAGAGAGGTTGATGGAAAAGTTCTTCAGGGTAAATGAATTGAAGGACAGAATACATTAGTCACTCATAAATACATAATTAGCTGCATACAAAAAGAGAAATGCCTCTCCGTCCTGCCGCTTATATGATGGTTATTCCTGCGGTGTTTCTAGGAATTACTTAATCTCTCAAAATTACTTAATCCCACTCAAAATCAGAGGGTTGAGCAATGAGAAGCTTGTTCTGCCAAGATATTAAGATCTATTTTGAGATCTGTTTTGTCAACACAAAGGACTCTGACTCCCTCATATCAGAGATGCTCACAAGTCATTTCTTGCACATTCAAGTCAAGTCTCAAGTTTTTGTGCTAAGGTTCAAGTCAAGTCTCAAGTCTTTGGTCAGAAGTCAAAGTCAAGTCTCAAGTTTCTTATGGTTGTAATGAGCGTTCTGTCATCTGCTGCATGCCATCCAGTCTGCTTAGGACACTGCATTGCTATATCTAAAGAGTTCAAAGCATATACTGCATTATCATTGCTCCCTCATCTATTAGAATACAGTATCAGCACTGACTACTTGTTTGGTGTATGATCACTTTAAACAGGCTATTGCAAATCGTTTTTCCCAGGAGACTCGCGGATTTTCAACATTCCCCATGTCCCACATATGTGAGATTAAATCTCATGAATCTCATTAAATCTCACAGATTTTCTCACTCAGTAGCACAGAATAATAAATACAAGTCCAATAGACTAACTGCTGCACAGTGTGAGTGAGAGACTGGTCTGTTTGCACTGTTTGGCTCACTACATCTGCGTAGCAGTCACAAGTCAATGATGTTTCAGTATTCAGCAGGTCAGCGCCTTCGTCACTCTCACTGATGTGAACATGGCCCTGTTTGTGAAATTCCGGCTGCACAAATGTAACGATATGCTGACAGCAGGGTACTAGACTCGTAGTCTTGCGAACCTCGCGAGTCTCCATCTCTGCGTCATATTCCTTCATTCACATATCAGTCATTGTGTCACTGAATAGGGCATGTAAAAATTATGACAGATTTGACAAAATAAAACAATCAGTGAGAGAGAGAGAGAGAGAGAGAGAGAGAGAGATAGTGAGAGAGAGAGAGAGAGAGAGAGAGAGAGAGAGAGAGAGACAGACAGAGAGAGAGAGTAGAATCTGTAGAATGTGAATTACGTGGCAGTGAGGGAGAATAACTGTTCCTGACAAACTGATGTCATGCTGCATAACGTCTTGTCTCTAATCTGGGATTTGCTTTATCATTTGTTGGTAGGTTAGTTAAAGTGAGGGATTATGGGACTGAGTAGGAGAATGTAATTCCCCCATCATTCTATGTATACACAACGAAACTGCAAACAAGTTCACTCAGCAATGTAAAGCTGTGTCAAATATGAATTTATGAATAATATAAACACCTATGAACTGTGTGTTGTCATGCAGGAGATAAATGACGGAGATTATTTTAATCTAGACGAGATTGTTTTTGGTGAGAAAGTGTTACTTTCATGTACAAAATTATAACTGTTCCCCAGCATTTCTCAGCTCCTCACTCCGTACAGTGTGACTTAGGGAATGTGGCCAGAGTCATGCACATGCAGGGGACCAGAGACAGTGTAGTGTTGCTTAAGATAATGAGACAAAGTCATCTGAACTAAACATGCACTCAAGGAAACACTAAACACTGCAGAGATTATCACACACACACACACACACACACACACAAACAAACAAACAAACACCATCATCTGCACAAATCAGTGTTGTCAGTGAGGCCAGTGGCTGGGAGCTGGTATGCTGGGCTGCCACAGCGGGTTAAATGAGACAGGAAAGACGAGGGGGCCGGGGAAGACCTGTGGCTCTGCCCTACTCCCTCACAACCAATGTATATTGACAGCCACACACAGTTCTCTCTCTCCCCCAAACACCGCTATAGTTCACATAGCTCCCCACACCCAAAACAACAACAAAACTGAAGGAACAGAATGTTCACATAATTTACGAGAATTGTGGGAGAGCATATAAGACTGTCTTTGCCAGATTAATTTAGGATTGCAGGAAAAAGGCTGTTCTTCTGCCTCAGAGCTCAGCCCTGTGGGGAACCCTGACAGGAAAGGCCGGGGGTCACTCTGTGTCACTGCGTTCTTAATGAGAAACATAGACACGTGCATAACAATTATTAATCCTTTTCAGAGGAATTCATTATAGCAGGGAGCTTAACATTTAATTATCCTTTTTAGA
The DNA here is from genome assembly GCF_902362185.1 of Chanos chanos. Taxonomy (NCBI): domain Eukaryota; kingdom Metazoa; phylum Chordata; class Actinopteri; order Gonorynchiformes; family Chanidae; genus Chanos; species Chanos chanos. The sequence continues at coordinate 23,585,570 of NC_044497.1, read as the reverse complement.
GGAATACATCATAGACATGTGCTTAACATTTCAGTGACAATATTTAAATCTGGGGATTTTTTTTGTTCATAGTGACTAACTGTTTGCCTGTAAATGTGTCAGAACACAACCTGAGTGCTTAATTCAAGTTCAAGTCCTACACTGCAAAACTGAAGACTACACACATTTAACAATGACCGTAATCTAGTCACAAGCCCATTAAATGAAAGAGAAACAATCAGTAGGAACGACTAAGGCACTGTCAAAAAGGCAACGATACTAAAGGCATCTCCTCATTTCCTGTATTAAAAAAAGAAGAATGGACATTACAAATCACTTTCAGATAAAAAAAAAAATCTTAATTACAGACATGTCAAAGCAAAATAAAATGCATATAAAAATGCATCTAAAATGATACCCTTGAACAGTATTTAAGACAATGTTTTAAAATTAATTCTAAGAACCAAATCTGCACCAAGCAACAAACAGCAAATAACACTTAAATTGAGGCTTCATGAGGAGCTGACTAATATGACTCCATCCAATACATTTCCCCGTGAGCTAACCTATGGATTCCAAAGCACTTCAATACATTTCCCTGTGAGCTACCCTATGGATTCCAAAGCACTTCAGTACATTTCCCTGTGAGCTAACCTATGGATTCCAAAGCACTTCTGCCAGCTAGGGCACAGATAGTGAGGCACCAAATGCACATTCTAAGAGTTAATGAATTATGTACACTTAATTTACAACCATAACTCCTTGAGTCCACTGGCAAACTTATACTTAATACTCACAAAGTTTCCATGGAAGTGTTTTTGAAGCTCGGACTCCAGGCTTTAAATGATTTTTGGTGGTAGGTCCAGGCCTGACAAAAGACAAAGAGAGGCACTCTGCTTTTGCAACATCAAAAAACAGGCATGAAGGGGGAAAAAAATCAACTTTAATGAGCAATATGTTGTAGCTCAATATTAAACTGTCTTGAGTGAATATGTCATTTCCTGTTCCATGAGCACTTGTAAAACACCTAGAAAACCCAAAACATCACTGTTTTCCTGATAACGACCAAGACAGAAATGGAGGGAAATTTGATCATATGAGACTGGCCATTCAGTTAAAGTATTGTGTGGAGTGTCCTTTGGCAAAAATCTACAATCTTCTGTGCAGGTGATGTTAACATGGGTTGTGGTAGCTCCTCTGAAACATGTCAGGCATTTAAGCCATAACACATTTGTGTTCAAGTACACCGTAGACGCTGAGTTGTCTGGGTACTTTTTAGGATTTATACATCAGAACCTTAAATGAACTCAGCTGTTGTATGGCCATAGGTACTTTTGTAAACAATGAAGTGTTTGAATCTTGAAAGTGTTGTTCTAGATGTTTTGTGCTGTTCTCACCGCTCTGCATCCCTCTAGTGTTAGAAAATGAAACTACATTTAGAACTACTCTGGAGCTGTTGAAGGACTTTGAAGAGATATTTGATCACCATCTTGTATGAGATATGGGGAAATATTAGGGTTACCTAACACTAGGGTTCCCATTAGGGTTAGGGTTAGGTTAGGGGCAAGGGTCAAGGTTAGTGTTAAGGGATTAGGGCTAACACTAACCCTAACCCTAACATATTTATGTATGAATTAGACATGGATGCTGAATTGCCTGGGCACATTTTAGGATTTGAATGCTTATACTCTGATATTGTATTTCCATACACACTGTTGTGAACAATTAAGTGTTTGACACTCTAAAGCAGGGGTGGGCAAATCCAGTCCTGGAGGGCCGGTGTCCTGCCGGTTTTTGTTTTCACCTCTTAGCTACCTGTTGATTTTCACTTTGAAAACAGATGTGCATGCTCTTCAGCCAATCAGAGACTGTATTTAGTTGGTCGACAAGAAAAACAGCAGGACCATGGCCCTCCAGGACTGGATTTGCCCACCCCTGCTCTAAAGGGTGGCACCCATATGTTTTTATACTGTTTTTATTGCTCTGCTTCCCTCTACTGTCTGAAAATTAAACTACATCTGTCTCCACAGCAGTTGGGGAAAAAAAAGGGGGAGAGAGAGAGAGAGAGAGAGAGAGAGAGAGAGAGAGAGAGAGAGAGACAGAGAGAGAGAGAGAGAGAGAGAGAGAAATTTCAGAGCCATGTTCTGTGTGATATGGGAAATTATCTTTATTGAATCATCTGAAAATACACTGTTAGTCTCATCAGATTATGGACAAGCTGAACAATGTTACATCAGCTACATTTCCAGAGGTTGAGAAATACTGCTCTGGAAAACTGATGGATATTAGACAGTCTACACCAAGCACATTTTCTCAGAATCTACATGTAACCCAAGACAAAACTGTGTTAACTTTATTGTTTCTTTGTCACATTTTTGTTCTGAAACCCACTGAGCAAACACCATGAGAATGCTGGGGTGCTTCCTTTGTTTTTGGAGATGAATAGCTGTGTCAAAAGTATGCTGTGAGTGGTAATCATTCCTACCAAACGCTTTAAGCTTTCAGCTAAATTGTGTTTTCACGTTTTTAAGACGCACTATTAGAAAAAAATAGATATGAAAGTAAAAAGGGCAACCACCGGGTCTCCAATCCTACATCAGTTCAGACAGTCCACCAGTCTTACTAAAGCCATAGAATGAAGTTATAAAGCATTTTATTAAAATGAAAGCAGAATAAATGAAATATGAATAAATGTGCCCAAATATTTGTATGTATTGTTTTAAAGTGGATATGTATATGGATAATAGCTGTAACAGAAATGGACATTAGTCAGTGATCATGTGTTTCCTCAAACTGGTCTATTGGTCAAATATGCCACAGTTTTCTGGCTGCTGCTTAGTTACAGTTTATGAACTCAGCGTTCTGTGATAACAGAGTTTTGCATGACTTAAATGACCAACTGAGAAAGATGAATAAAATAAAATAATTTAGATAGGCTGTATGTTTATATAACTTTCAGATCTCAGAATTATTTCTTCATTTTAAGCAAGTAATAGGTTTTTTTTGGCATGATGACATGTAAAAGTCTGAGGTTTCTTGTTAGAGTATCACATATCATAAGGAAATAAGAACAGTTATTTCTTTATTGCTTGGTGAGATTAAATACATTGATGATCATGCCCTAACATCAATTATAGTTTGTTTTCATTTTGGTCCTTTTGTATTTTTCTTTTTCCTGTCATACCATTTACTGGCATACTACCTGTTATCAGTGTTAATCATTACCTCAGATATGTTTAATAACTATTATGCTTACTTGTCTGTGTGTGCACAAAAGACAGGAGAGGGTTTTAGTCAGACAGAGAGAGAGAGAGAGAGAGAGAGAGAGAGAGTCGGGAAGGGGATAAAAACTATAGTTAATATGTATAATGTTTGATGTATTTTAACTGTCTTGTCCCAAACCAGCTGTGGTGGGTCCTGTCCATTCTGTATTAGATTAGACTCATGTCTGTCTGTGTTATATGTCACTATCTTCTCACAGAGCCAAATAAAAGGCCTTACAACATAACACACGTGTGAGAGGGTTAAAAAAATTCTCTGCAATAGGTCATAGCTGTATTTCGATAGTTTGATGGTGGGATTCTGTTTGTTAAAATGGTAATGTTTAACAGGCATGCACACATGACAACCTCTTTGTTTTGGATGCCTGATGCTGTTTATTAAAGTAAAAATACAGATAAGTTCAAGGTAAAGAGATAAGACTTTGGCTCCCCAGTTATAAGTAAGGTAACAAGATAAGACTTTGACTCCTCAGGTATAAGTAAGTTTGTTTCTTCCTCATACTCAGACACTGCACAATGCTGAGACGCGCACTGACCTGGATCTGCTGTGAGTACAGATGCCTCTGTTTCCTTTTGGAAATCATGGTTCAGTCGCTGCTCTTCTTTTAGTCGGTGTATGTATTTGCTTTAATGAATAATGAAACATCACTGTTAAAAATTGTTACTGTGCTCATTTCATTCGATGGTGTTGGAATGATAAAGTATTGGGACATTCTCATGTCCAGACATCAGGTGTTTGTGTTTTGAGATTACACGTGGACCTTAAGGCAGTAAAGTGTATTCAAGGCACAGACAGAAAACTTACAGCTGCTGTGTTGTTTTGTTTTTCAGTGCTGATTGTCCTGTGTCGCTTTGGTAAGGGACTGAGATGCATGTTAGCATTTTATCAACTGTCATACTGCTGAATTCAGACATGTGTTAATGATGGTAGATTTCATTTGGTGGCAAAAGTGTGAGTTTGTTTGGTTACAGGCACAGAGGGAAAGAGATATGCAGCCTGCGAGGGCCAAAATGCACATCTTTCATGTGGTAAATACCATAGTTACCATTCATATTTGCACTAAACTTAATCATAATTTTACATTGTTCCTAGTTAAGCATGCTTTTAGCATACCAAAACGTAAAGTTCTACTAATGCATCACTTCAAAAGTGCAAGTTTCATCAAAGTCCCTGTGCATGCACTTACCAGGATGGGGGGTAATCAAAGTCACTGATGCAAATTATGGGCGTACGGACACGCATACCTGCAGCAGCGGAAGGCCAAGTCAACAGATCTCACATGTTCACTGCTTCCAATCAAAATCTCTCTCCATCATGTCGTACAGGTAAAAATCCTCACCGTGAGGTTTTCTCATCATTATCTTTTTTTATTTCAGTTTTCAATTTTCCCCTTTCTCAAACAGGTGTGATGGAAAGGAGAGCTGCGTGGTTCATGTGTCAAATTCCGTTTTCTCCGACCCTTGTTATGGGACATATAAATACCTGGATGTGTCATACTTATGTCTCCCATATCGTATGTATCTGCTCAAGGCCACTGCTATAGTACACACATAGTACACATCTGCTCAGTGTCACTGCTATAGCACACACATAGTACACATCTGCTCAGTGTCACTGCTATAGCACACACATAGTACACATCTGCTCAGTGTCACTGCTACAGCACACACATAGTACACATCTGCTCAGTGTCACTGCTATAACACACACATAGTACACATCTGCTCAGTGTGACTGCTACAGCACACACATAGTACACATCTGCTCAATGTCACTGCTACAGCACACACATAGTACACATCTGCTCAATGTCACTGCTACAGCACACACATAGTACACATCTGCTCAATGTCACTGCTACAGCACACACATAGTACACATCTGCTCAATGTCACTGCTACAGCACACGCATAGTACACATCTGCTCAATGTTGCCATTATTTTCTGTAAGTCTGAATGCAGAGAAAGGTAATGCCTAAACTCTGTGATTTAGTGTGTAATTAGGTGATTACGTTTCACTCTGTCTGTGTAATATTCAGTCAGTGTACTGATCTTTGTGTAGTTGAGTCTAACATGAAAATGTCTGAATTTGGCCTCTGTCAGGGACACATGACTGTGTATTTGTGTGCTATGAATACGAATTACTGTGCTTTAACAAAAAACTCTCACATCTTACCAGGCAGAAGCATCACATGTGAACGGGCAACAAGTACCATAAACTGTGGTATGGACTTGCTTTCTTTTTTTTCTCTCTTTGGTCGAGACAGTTCTATAACAAATGAATCCACATGTGCATAGCATGTAGGAATACCCTCCCTCGCTGTTCCTTTCATAAACAGAGAGATCAGCCGCATGAGCACGACAACACGGCATAACATTGTGGCCCTGTCATCAGTTAGCTGAAAATTACACAGAGACGCAAACCATGCTCTTCGTAAATTACACACAGACACACACCATGCTCTTCGTAAATTACACACAGACACACACCATGCTCTTCATAAATTACACACAGACACACACCATGCTCTTCGTAAATTACACACAGGCACATACCATGCTCTTCGTAAATTACACACAGATGCACACTGTGCTCCTCGTAAATTACACACAGACACACACCATGCTCTTCGTAAATTACACACAGACACACACCATGCTCTTTGTAAATTACACACAGGCACATACCATGCTCTTCGTAAATTATACACAGGCTGCTCTTCGTAAATTACACACAGACACACACCATGCTCTTCGTAAATTACACACAGACACACAACATGCTTTTCGTAAATTACACACAGACACACACCATGCTCTTTGTAAATTACACACAGACACACACCATGCTCTTTGTAAATTACACACAGACACACACCATGCTCTTCGTAAATTACACACAGGCACATACCATGCTCTTTGTCATGACAGCGCCAAACCATAATTCAGTGCCAGGGGATACTGTGGAGAAACAACGTACAGCAGAGCTAAAGTCAGCAAATAGAGTATTACCTTCCCTAATAGAGTTTTCCTTGTGAAGTAGTTTCATCTTCATATTTATCACTCAGTAACACATCCGATACAGCTTACCCACTGTTATCATACTTATCATACGCTTTCTTTTTCTTTTGGACACAGGCAATGGTGTGATATTTGTTCATCATGCCAACTATGGACGCAGGGACCTATCAATATGCCCAGGCAGACGAAAAGCTTACTGTTACAATCCAAAGACTCAAAGCTTACGGTCAATGTATGCTTTTTCAAATCATCCCCCACACTTCACATCACTCTCAGACAATAATTGTGTGCTTTATTCAGGTACAGTTTTTCTTAAACAGTTTTAACTCTCTTAAGGTGCAATGGGAAGACCTCATGTGTAGTGAGTGCTTTAAACTCTCTTTTCTCTGATCCCTGTGGTGGAGTTTACAAATATTTGGAGGTCACGTACAGTTGTGCAACTGCATGTGAGTATCTGGCTTTGCCAACTCAGAACAGCACTTCCTGAATACACTCTTCCATACTGTAAGAAGAACAGCGCTTCCTGAATACACTCTTCCATACTGTAAGAGTGAGTATCTTGCCAACTCAGAACTTCCTCTACATCACTTCAGAACCTCTACATATCAGTCTCAGCTCAGACGTAAGAGTGTATTCATGAAGCGCTGTTCTTCTTACAGTATGGAAGAGTGTATTCATGAGGCGCTGTTCTTCTTACAGCATGGAAGAGTGTATTCATGAAGCGCTGTTTGTCTTACAGTATGCTGTTTTTCTGTTTACAGGAAGAGTGGAGAGGAGAGGAGAGGAGAGGAGAGGAGAGGAGAGGAGAGGAGAGGAGAGGAGAGGAGAGGAGAGGAGCAGGCCTACTTCACATTCAGTTTGATCATGTGTCTGGGGCATATAAATGTATATATGTAAGAAAAATAAGAAACAAAATGGTAATATGTGTGCACAAGAAAGTGGGACATGTTTTAATACAGAAATGCAGCATTTGATCACTGACTTTAAATTCTGTTATATCCTTCAGACCTATTAAATTTGCCTGGGCTGGTTACATGTTTTATTTTATTTTCATATGTTTGAAAATAACTGTATAGTGTACAATACATAAATAGTGTACATATAATAATCTGTGCAAACAACTTAATATTTTCCTAAAAATAAAACATTTCATTAAGAACAACAATTGTTGGTGAATCTTACAGCCACATATGTTAATACTGAGTGCTAACACATGTAACAGGGTCACGACCCTGTGATGTCATTTCATACTTACAATCGACACTTCTGAAGTCACAAGGAAGAAACTGGGCATTTGTTATATTGTTTGTTTGTTATGAAGGCTGACCTTGACTCTCAGCGCTTTCCTTCCTGTTCAAATGCATTCGTGACCATATTTTGAGGGGCAACTTTGGGGAATGGTCATAAAAAGAAAATGGTGAAAAAAACCAAAACAAAACAAAACAAAGAGCTAAGGATCAGCTAAGACTAACTCGCATTCAGGAAGTATTTAACCCTGTGAACAACTGTAAGTTTCACTGTTCCGGGCAGCAAACTCTTTTAATGTGTCACATTCACTAAATGTAAAAAAATGCAAAATGATGATGAAAATGAAAAATGAATGAAAATGATTAAAATGAAAACCTGAGGAGTGATTTAGTTAAACATTCACACTGTCTGAGTCAGGATCTTTGAGGCAGTCCCTTTGGCAGTAACAAACAGTCTCTAAGTCTATCAATACAGGCTTTGCACATCTGGATTTGTGAATTTGTCCTTGTAGGTTTGCTCTAGCTCTATTCATGGGTTCAGGCGGCTGGTGAGTGGTGTTTGGTTTGTGTCAGCCACAGTCCTTTACAGTTGGGTATTAAATAAACTGCTGGTGATGTGGTGGTAAGAGACATGGCCTCAGAACCACAGGGTTGTGGGTTCACATCACAGCTCAGTCAGGGAGGAAAGAAGATGATCACCCCTCGTCTAACGACATCAAAGTACTTTTTCACAATTTAACAGACTTTGTATTGTCAAGAAAGTATTTTGGTATTTCTTCAACTTTCTTACAGTTAAGTTACTTTTATTGACCTCATTTAACCCAGTCTAACTACTCAAGAGCTGGCCACTTTAGCCCTCGACTCTTTTACTGGCTGTCTACTACAAGTCTCGCTGTCTCTCAGGACAAGGTCAGTGGGCTTCTGCTGGAATCAAGCATGACAGATGCCAAACTAAAGTATCACAGTAAGTATATTAAAACTAAAGTTTTCTACCAGAGTTACCAGAGGTCAGACATCTCTGGATCAACCTCAGGGTGAAGTGTCTTGCTCAAGGGCATATTGGCAAAAAGCCATCATGCTTAGGGTTTGAACCTAAAACTCTTCAGCTACAAAGCCAATACTGACATCGCTCTTGCAGGTGACACAAATGTCTTCTGATGTCACTAATGTATATATAAGGTAAAATACAGAGCAGAAGCCTTTATTCTACCTTATATATCCAATATGCCCTATATATAGTTTTCTGTATATAGAGTAAAAAGCCAGGGTAAACAGCATGTGAAACAGCTGTTGGAACTGACAGACTGTTGAAAACAAAGTGCTTTTGAGGATTGTTAACTGATTGGTGTCCTGTGAGTTGACTGACATAACATACGCAGTAATTGTAGGTGTAAAATGATTCAGAAAATGTACTGCAATGCTATTACACACATTTAAACAGTAACATGTTATCTTAAATGTACTGTAATGCTATTACACACATTTAAACAGTAACATGTTATCTTAAATGTCACCGGCTGAAAAGCAATATTACTGCAGTGATGCATTACTCACAGTTCAGTTAGTAATAACAATAACAATAACCTCAAAGCAAGTCTATGTCAGCGAATAACTTTCTCTTTTGAGCGAGTCTTTATGTCTCCAGTGTGTTTTCTCTCCTGAGGAGAATATCCTGGTAGGGCAGAACTGATAGGCTGCTGTTCTCAAAGCACTAAATCCAATGATGACTTTGCTCTGAAAGGTATGCGCTGTGTGTCAAAGTGTGACATTTAGAAGAAAGCATACTCCTGTTTTGCCCCTCCTGTCAGTATAAAAAGGCGTGGCAGTGATTTCTGAGTACACCATGTTCTGCATCAGTACCTGCAGGTCAGAAAATAGACGCTGCACTGGAAGCTGGAGCATGTGGAGAATGTGGGAAAAGAGGAGGCGCGAAGCTCATCTAGGCTCTGGAGGAGGAGGAGGTGGAGAGCACTGGACTAAAATCTAGAAGAATACAGCTAGGGGTAGAGGGCAAGCAAGGAAAATAACAGCAATGGCAAACCAACCAGGGAGAACAGGCAGAGGAGCAAGATGAAGAGGAAGAGCAGGAGTCTTCTCTGGGTGGCATGCACAAGGAGGAATAACCTGAGAAGGAGGTGCGGGACACCTGCCATGAAGCCATGAAGGAGACACCTAAGCAAAGAAGGAATCTGCTCAACAGGAGATCCAGCAAAGCAGCGGTTTTAGTGGCTCTGAAAAAGACAGTCAAAGACAAGGTTTGCTGAAGAGCTGCACTGAAACTTGATTTTGCATGGTCTGATCTTGCATGGCAGTGATTCACAGCATAGAGTGAAACAGTGAAGTGTTGTGAACTGAGATTGTGTTTTACCTGTGATGGTCTGCGGTTGAAACACCTGTTTGGCCAGTGCAGTTGTTAATAGACTACAGGTGTGTACTGGCTCTGACCTATCTATGTAGAGGAGACTCACACAGATACTGCAAAAGAGAGGAGGCAGAAACAAAAGCAGCCAAACAGTGCAGTAAAAACAAACAAAATATGCTTCAGTTTAGGGACAAAGTGCAACTGATTCTAGGACATCGACTGAAGAGTGACAATTTATATGTTGCTTTTTCTGCATACTGGTAAGAAACAGAAATAATCTTCTCTCCTCTGATGGAGCTGCAGCAGCTTCCTTTTCCCTGTGGAACTGGGCCTGGAAAAACAGACAAGAAACCCCAGTTAATATACTTCTCCTTTCCTTTTCTCCTTTTCTTTTGTAGTCTGCAGTGCCACTCTCCATGCAGCGGGTGGTGCTATGGGGTCACCAGCTTTCTCATTCATTGATCTTAAAGTGATCTGACTTATTTTTAAACTGTGATCTAACCAAGCAAGACCAACTTCCTACTCTGCAGTAGAGAGAACAGACGTGTTTCTGTGCTAACTTACTGGGGTTACAGACCATGACAAGCAGCAGTAGTGATCAGAACTAGTAAGTAATAGAAGTTTGACCAACTGTCTGATATAAAATGACTTTCACAAGTCCTGATCACACATTTGATGAAAAGGCTTAAATGAAACATTGTGTTGACAATCCTGTAAGTTACATATGGCCATATGACCATGTGCGCCCACAAGTCACTGACATGTTGGCGTCTGGCATTTGATCATCTTGGTTTCCCATGTCATGGGCTGAGCCTGATCTTGACTGTATCCCTGACCTGCAGTTCTCTTGAGTGGTAAAATAATAAATGATGAGAATGCCCCTTAAAACAGCAGTGACACATTCTCTATAGTGAAATGGCCTACCAGACAACACCGTATACTCACTGTCCCAATACACTCATTGTTACTCTGTCCAGTAAGCTTTGCCCAGCTGTTTATTATTGCTTAGTTACAAAACAGATGTGTACACACCCAGTGGGCACACTTCTGTGTGACACTACTGACTTTTTTTGTTAATGAGTGTTCTGTGGTCTGCCTTTTCAGATAAATGTTATAGAGTCGGACTCTGGGGAGAGAGGCATTACCTGGTGAGGAATTCACTGAGGGTGACGATACTGTCTATGGAGATATGGTCTTGGGCAGGAGGCTGGAAGGAGAAATGGATCTGTAAGGCAGTTGGTGAAGTTTGTTAATGGTAATGTTTATTAGTTATTCTACAACATTATATCTGCATTTAAGCTTTGTACATATGCACAATGGGCTGAAGATTCTATTGAATGAAGTGGACATTGGAGTGGACTTTCCTTTCGTCTCAATTATAAAACTGAGATAAATCTTTCAACACATTTTACCAAATGGTCAGAGAGACCATTTTAACCTTCACTTTAGTAAATATAGTGTAGTCTGTATGTCGCATACATATTTAGTAATCAGTATGTAGATATAGTATGTATGTAAACCTCCAAATCCTCAGTACAGAAATTCTATACTTACCTGATGAGGATGAACAAAACGACACTGACAAGTGAGAGAAGAAGACCAGGGCCAAGGAAGGACTGGAGGACGGTTTGCCCAAACTTTGCACCATTACAAGAACAAGCCCAGAGCTCAGAATGAATCCCCTGATGCGTTATCTACGATGGGGAAACCCTGCAGGAACTCTCTGGGTGGATGGAAGGGAGGAATGCGTAACACTAAATAAAGATGTAAACAGACTTTGGGAAACATTTTTGCTCTGTTATGTTTGTGATTCATTTTTTTTTTGTCTACATCAGTGCAGAAGAGATCAGATTAGCACACGTAATCACAAAAACACATGAAGCCAGTGACAGTGTCTTATCACCAGGCCAGGTTACCAGTGTCTCCATACAAGCTTAGCATAGCCCATGAGCAGGTCGTGGTTTGCTTGCAGCAGGAGAAGAGAAAAGAGAGATCCCCCCTGGTTGGACAGTGGTACAGTGTTGGGCTCTTGACCTCAATGATGATACTCAGTGTAATACACCACTGTGTCACCAAGTCACCTCTCAATTCAATGACAAAACATAATCATCGTCATGCACAAATAATGCTCTGAGTGGCGTCTCCTGACTGATGTGGGGTTAGGCACACAGGGACTGAGAATGACTACAGGATCAGAGGCAAAGGCCTGTCTTCACTTAACTCCTTTTTTCTACAATGTCAGCAGCAGTCTTCCTCAAATTTAAGTTATATAGCACATTCATAATCTTTCACACACACACACACACGCACACAACTGCTGTTAGCAAACCGAACAGCCAACTGAGCAGCAGTTCAGCAGTGCAGTACGTCATTCATCTCTGAAACCGAAATACAATATTGAAATTCTTAAAAATTTTCAAGTGGCATTTCTCTGAAAACATGCAGAACAGGCACATAAAACTCAGGTAAACTCAGGTTTACAGTGATCATACAATACAGCTTGATGCATGAAGTTATGTGGACAGCTTGATGTATGGAGTTGTGTGGACATCTCAGTGTTGTACTGCCAACTATACATAAAAAATACATTATCCAGAGTAGCATAACGTATGTAGTTAATGTAAAAAATTCCCATAAAAATGTATTTTGAGTTGTGCCTACAATCTGGTAAAACGTACGAAACATTGCAGGGTTTGAATCTCATTGAAGTCTGTGTCTGTGTGTGTGTGTGGGTGTGTGTGTGTGTGTAGTGGTAATATCTCTCATGTGTTTCGCAGTAACTACACGATTATATAATTTTGGTGTCCCTACACTATTCACGTTCCTGTATTGCATGTAGTTACCATGACAACATGTGAATATACCATAGATGAGACCTCCAATACCTTGAACTAGTGGAAACTTGTTTCATAGTTACTGACATTTATGTAGCTGTTCCGTAGAGCTTTGTGCCGTCTCAAGAACAAGAACATGTTGCATCTGCTTACAACTTTGCATCTGCTTACAACACACAGGATGGCCGCACTGTGGAGAAGGGCTGTGAACAATGCGACACTTCCCAACACTGTAAATATTTATGAAGGACACAAAATGAGGGCAGATGTGAGATCAAACTTTGATCCCTTAGGAACTGAGTAAGTCCACTACTTCCTCTTACTGAAAAGACACACTGCAGAGGGTTGAGACGCCCACTGGGCAGGATCAGCCCTGAGTACAGATAAATGGCTCTGTTTCTCTGGAACACGGCTCAATCGTTCTGTCTGTTTTTGTTGCATTAACAGGGAAATTCCAATTAAATACCAACATTCCATTACTATCAGGCTTTCTTAAGAACTCTGAGCAAAAAACATGGACTTCACAGTTCAGTTATAATATCTCGGTTCAGTTATAATACTTTGGTTCAGTTATAACACTTTGGTGACAGACTTTCATTCACACTTGCTGATACACTTTCATTCCAACTAATAAAACCATTTAAGTTAAGTTTAAGTTTCCGTGATTGCACACACACACTGTGAACAGTGAATTTGTCCTCTGCATTTAACCCATCCAACACACCAGTAGTGAACACACAACAGACGCAGGAGCAGTGGGCAGCATTCCTCTCTGCGCCCGGGGAATTAAACTGAATAACCAAGGCAAAATCTTTTACTGATTCTATAACAGTTAAGACTTGTAGGTGCAGTAGCTGTAGAATTAGCATAGCTGCCATAAACCACAGGTTAAAATGGGTATATGGCTAAACCTGTTACTTTATGGGTTTTACACACAGCTGCACATTAACTGCTGATAAACTAGAAATACTATCAGTGACATAAGATCTGCCCTTAATCTGTCTCCCTCACCCAGCAGGAGCTGCACAGCTGGTTAGGGTTAGGGTTAGGGTTGTCCTGTTGGGTAAACCTTTGGTCAATGCATTCTGCATGGTCACCATTGCCAGTTATTTTTAGTTGTTTGTTGTTAAGCTATTCTCAGTTGGTGTATACGTAGTTTGATGACTTTTCTAGGGCGAGTGGGTCGGGTTTCATGTGAACAGAGAGCATGCACGCTGATGAAGAATAAAGAACTTTTTTTTTTGCAGTTAATGAGATGTGTCTGTTACTGTTTGACCTCACATCAGTAACAGAGTGAAAACATGGCTCATCTTTCCACACCCTATACCTCATGAAACATGTGCTAATGCAAAAGCCCTTAGACAGGCACTGCTCTGGGACTTCAAACGAAATCCCTAAATCAATAAAACAGCAATATAATCACCCCTCTGACTTTAAGTATTACAACACAGGTCTTTCTCAGTTTTAGATATAGTCTATTAAATTACACAATACTGCATTAAGTTAGAACATTTTCAGACTAGCCAATGTACCACCATACACCATACATACAGATATTAAAGTTTTAAATATTAACAACATCTGAGAAGGAGACGTGTTTAAATCACGGCTGTCTTGAGTAAAAAGTCAGTTAAACTGTGTGTGCAGCAAGTTTAAGATAAACCTCAGATAAAGTAACCTCTAGTGGCAGTTAAGTGATTTCCAAATGACAAGTCTGGTTTAGTTTAATCTGCAGGTGCGCTTTAAACCTTTGGTTCCAAAAAACACAGCAGTCGGGTTTCAGAGACCATGCCCACTTGTTCCGGTTTGACCTCACTTTAACCTGCAGCTTACTTAATGACACTGCAATAGCTTAATCATGTTAAACCAAATTTCAGTTTCCTTGATCATTTTGATATGGTTTAGAGAAGTGACACGTGAAGGCCAAGCTGCCCAGCTGTCTCATAGGATAAAGCTGTTCTGACCATTATCTCTGGTTACTGAAGTCTCCACAGCCATGAACTGGTCCATTAGACATCCATTAGCCTGAACTTTATAAATAAACATAATCTCACAGACATTAACCTGACATTACAGTAAGGAAAAAAGCTAAATGTGTGCCTAAAAACAAAGGCTGATTGGGCAATGTCAATTTGACAAGGTTTTATTTTTTCATGCATTTTCTTTGGGCAGCCTGTGGCCTAAGGGTTAGAGAAGCAGGCTTGTGATCGAAAGGTCGCTGATTCAGTTCCCAGGCTGGGCAGGAAAACATCCCCAGCTGAAGTGCCCTTGGGCAAGGCACTTAAACTCCAACCACTCCCCAGGTGCAGGTGTGCTGCCTGCTGCTCCTGTGCCTAGTGATTGTGTGTGCTCACTACTGGTGTGTAAGGATGGGTTAAATAAAGAGGTCAAATTCACTGCTCATAGTGGGTGTGTGCAAACACAAAGATTTAATCTTTATCTTAATGTATCTAAATACAATGTATGCATTATTCTGATAGACTGAACAATTCATGGAGATGACATTCATTGTGTTCATATATATACACACTTCTTTATCTTTCTGGTTGAAGTCACATTCTTTAGCATGAGTTTGACAGACAATTAGATGGATGTATATACCAGACAGCCCACTGTACTGAGGTCTGGAGCCCTGTACATCATGTCAGTCTTTAACAGGGTGGACAGACGCTGGTCCTACCATCCATGCAAGTTTCAACATTCTCAAATTCAAAGTTTATGACAAAAGCATGGGAAACAGTTTAAATGATGGATAACTGGTAAGGGGATATTGAGGAAAGAAACTGCTAGAATAAGGGTTTTACCAATGTGATGCCTATTGTGTTACACTGTAGTGATTACTGTTAAATCTGCATTTCCCTACACTCCCCTCACTGCATGGTTATTTTCAAGACAAATGCACTAAGACACACAACACACAATTATGCATTTACACATAGACACTGGGAGTAAAGCTGTGTAGAACTGTGGTTGAGTTTAAAAACCCATTTAGTTTCATCAATATCACTGTCAGACTAGTCACTGGGAAATTTACATAAATAAATAACTAAATAAAATCCCATTTAATGGCCTGTGCCTAGGTGTCAGACGAATCACTTAGAGGAGAGGGTTTGTATCAGGCCAGTTGTCTAAAGTGACTGTTCAAGCCAGATGCTAGCACAGCTCAGCCAGATGCTAGCACAGCTCAGGACAACTACAGCAGAGCCATGGCCTGCCAAAGAGTGTGAAAATCTGTCCAAGCAATCCACCATTCCCGACTTTACCGGTGTGGTTTCAGCACTACCAGGCCGATGTGTGCTTGCCGTCTGCTGTTAAAAGAGCGTCCGTATTACTTACCTCTCAGTATGGGAGATTTTCTGGGTCGTGTGAAGTTAGACTATGCTTCTCACTCGATTCTCAAAGAATTACAACCACATGTCCACAAACTTAAAAAGAACAAAAAAATCAGAGCTGTTACAAAGAGTTAAATTATTCATTCTAATGTTTTTTTGTCTTTGATCTATTGCAAAACAAATATTTATTATGTCAAAATTAAACATTTCCAAATATGCCAAGAAATATCTTCAAGTACATCAACACTTACTTTATGTATCACTTCAAAGCTCACCTCCAAGGCCCTGTTGTACTGTATGTGTTCACTTTCATCCCTTTTCTTAGAGGGAACCCATAGCATTCCTCTACACATGTTAACAAAAGAACAACAACAACAACAACAACAACAACAACAACAACAACAACAACAGAGCACCTTGCTGTACGTCTTCACTTTCCTCCTCTTTCATACAGGGCATTGAGAGTATTCCTCTTCACACTGCTGTTCATATCAGAGACAAATGGTTATTAATGTGTGTTACTGCTACTATCAACAACAGCAACAACAACAGCAGCAGCAATAACAACAACTACCAAACAAAACACCTTGTTGTGTGTCTAATCCCCTTTCATACAGGACATGGATAGCAGCCTCGTACACATAACTGTCAATGTCAGAGAAAAATAGTTATTAACGTGTATTATCATCATCATTATCATCATCATCAACAACAACAACGATAATAATAATGGAGAAACATAGATTAAAGAGGTCAGTAAGTCACCACAAAGACAAGTACATCTAAAAGAGGATGTAAAATGTTTTCCACACATACCAGTACCTTTAAAATGTATCACTGGTGAGTGCAAACATCCAAGAATGACCAGTCACAGCCAACTCATGTCCTAGAAGAGTCCTGGGAAGACCTGGGTCATTATGTCCTCATGCTGATATCTGTCCTTCATTGTAACCGATTTCAAATGGTGCTAGAAACCCCAAAAGACTCTGAACACCAGAAGAAATCGGTCAGCCTTGGTGAGAGGACACAGGGAGAATGCAGACGTCATTGTATTAGGGTCCTGGCCACAGTTAGGGTCAGGGTTTAGGGTTAGGGTTTCAGGTTTAGGGTTAGGGTTAGAGTAACATCTCTCAACATTTCCCATAACATCTCAGATGTTCACAAAGCAACAAACAGAAGGACGCTTCTCTCACCCTAAGAACACTGATTTCAAATGGTGCTAGATTCAATATGACAACACTCTAAGCCACCATCTGAAACCAGCTTCCAAGAGGAGTGCCAACCATCTCCTATGTCCTCAGAGTCTGCCCATCCTCAGATTTCAGTGTTTGGACAAGGTGGCTGAAATGGGCAGAACACTTTACAAGCATGTTCATCCACTGAGGAAGTCACCTAACAGGGAACTGAACATGTGTGTGTGAGTGTGTGCATGTGTGTATGTGTGTGTGTGTGTGTGTGTATGTGTGTTTACGACACAAATAACATTAAATCAATAGTATAGAAGCACTAGAGTATGAAACATCTGGGTCCTAATAGCAGTTCTAAAGTATCAAGCACAAGGACAATGCAAGAAGAGAAGAAGAGAAATATAAAAGCAAGAAATCAATGCTGGGCTGACCTCACAAAGAGACATGAAGCAAGGGGGACAAAGAGGGACCGAAGATATCTGGGTCCAGATACCTCTGATCCTGATTAGATGAATGACTGTGTATTTAAACATTGTCCCACTGTTGGAACTCATCAGAGACACTGTGAAAAAAATCCTTATTTTGATTCAGAAGTCCATTCAGAGGAAAGCTCATTTTGCCTAGGTCCAGATTTGCTTTGTCCTAATGCTAGATATTCGTCTGGTATTTTTATCTCTGAAGCACAACCACAGTGTCATGAAAAAGCAAACAGACAGGCATTGTGATGTATTACACAGCCACTGTTATTCAAAAATCAAATATCATCTCCCCAGTTCTGGGCTGTTTTTCTTCTGGCCTGAAGTTGAAATTCAAACCCTAGCCCTTTTCAGAACACACACACACACACACACACGTACACCACCCATTTTGACTGGAAACCCAACACCAGCAGACCCAGTTTTTTAAACTAAGGACAATTATCTGAAAGTCAAACAACCCAGGAGAATCTACAAGACACACCATGAGTGCAGGAGCAGGTCACTATAATCGTGTTCATCTGCCCCTCCCCACCCTCTCAGAAACTCTCTTACCAGAGCAGGGAAACATGCTTTGAGCTTTAACTGGATGAAAGAACTGCACTGTCACATTTTGCACTGAGCTGTCAGCTAGCACAGATTTCAGATAGGAAAGATGGAACATTTGCTGTTCCTGGAAAAGGCATCACTGAACCAGGTTCAGTACTGCTGATAACAAGCCAACCCAGCTAAGCCCGTGTCGGCTGACAGTAAAATTTTATAAGGTTTTTTTTAACTTCATTGCAATTGAGAACCTGTCCCAGCATGAATATAGCAAAACAACATTCAGTCAGCAATCAGCACTGGTCAGTCTGCTTACCAGTGAATAGCAAATTGTGTCACCAAAGCATATTAGTGAAATACAACTACACTTGGCTAAACTGGCAATCTTTTCAATGTCAGAAATGACTTTGCCACATGTTCCCAATCTCTGTATTGATTTGTGAGAAGAATTTATTTGTGAGAAGTACAAAATCAAATAACGAACTAAAAAAACAAACAAACAAACAAAATAAACCCTCGCCCAATAAGTACAAATTCAGCAGCATGACATCTGTCTAAATGTATCAAGCTGTTATGAAGACAACATTTTAATATTTTTAGCCATCTGTTCTGCTTTTGTGACATATTGGTTCAAGCAGTAATATCAGACTTAGTGTAATTCTTAGCCTATACATAAATGGAAATGAATTAGACCACTGCAGTTCCAAAGGACACCCACATTACTGTCTTCACATTATCGGCGAAGGCAACTAGAGAGCAGACCAGTCAGAGAGTATTATGCTATTTTGACACTCAAGTAAAATGTTTACATGATCAAATAAGGAATGAGAAAAAAACAATCAAGTGAGAATAAATGAGGAAAAAATCAAACAGTTCCCTTCCTCTCTGACCCACGGGCAGGAACTGTCTCGCCTGTGAAAGCTGGGCTGGTGGGACAAAAACAAGTCTCAGTCATGTTTTGAATCCTGCCTCCATGTACAGTCAAATGCCGACACACCCACAACCTGGAAACCCGGCAGTCTCCTGCATACTGACATGTCACAGTCAGCATCCACAAGCCGTCTCTGATGCTTTTTAACTGCGTCACAGAACCGCTCCCTGCCCCGCTCTGCACAGAGATGCACCAGACCTGGAGAACATCTCCTTTGAGTACAGAATTGTAAGGTAAAGCACAGATAGCACCAACAGGTCCCTGGGAAACTGAGAATCAACATATTTTGAGAGCTAAAGTAATATGCTATGGTTTCTCCAAAGCTTTGTTTGGAAGTGAAACTTGACCACTGTAAAAGAGGGAACAATTTTCTGTACCAGAAGACGGACCGAGTGGACGCATCCCAGAACCGAAGACGAGTCTGGCAGATGAGACAAACAAGCAAACTCTGCCCCAGCACCAAGCAAAGCTCCGTTGTTTTTACCACTTATTCAACGCCCCAGTCTCACCTGATCCATAAGGAGACTTTGCAGTTTCCTTCTCTCTCTCTGTTATCTCCTTCCCCTGCATTACCCTTATGAATGAAGGAAAAAATTGAGGAAAAGAACGGAGGAAAAGCAGCAGATTCTGGCAGACAGAATCCTGACACCAGTGCACCAGTAAGGGTGTGGTCATAGGTACTGGCCAAGATAATGACGCAGTGCCAAAACATTTACTCAACTGCTCACACCTGCCAGAATCTAAAGCTTGCTCGTATTCTCTCTCTCTCTCTCTCTCTCTCTGTGCATGTTTTCATGCCCACTGACTAGCTCACACAAGCAGGTTAGTAGACCCTGAACTCCAAAACTTACAATCCAAACTTGTTTGGCCCATGTGATCTGTGTTGATTTCCACCTGACTCCTCAAAACTGTCACAGCTCCAGATCCTTTTATGCACTCTCTGATTTCAGAGGAGTTTTGACTGCCCAAATGCTCTCTTTCTTCTTCACCTCCCTTTCTTTTCCTTTTTCTTTCATTCTCTCTCTTTTTTCCCAGAGGACATACAAAAGATTGACTTTGATTTCTACAATAACATGGAAAACAAGTCTTCCCTCAGAAGATGGGGACTCTTATCTGACTGGTAATGAACTATGTTGGAGGGAGTTTTCTCTCTCAAGAAGACAGCCATGGTGACAGTTGCTATTTAGCAGGATCTGGTTGCCTCCAGAGCTCTGCCCCTCTCACTTTCTCTCTTGCTGCTGGTTTTGTTGCGTCCCTGCCCCTCAGTCTGTTGTGTAACGTTTCTAGAAGATTTAAAGAGACAGCGCTCTCTCTCCTAAGCTTTTGGGAACGACCAGCCGAGATGTCGTAACTCTGATCAGATTCAGATTCTACGGATGTATTATGTATTAACCCGAATGGGATCAATTGCCATTGTCCTCATAATCAGTATTAACTGGAAACAAAACGGAAACAAAAACCTTCAGCAAACAAATGAGATTGCAAAAAGAAAAAAAAGGCAAAAAGGTAGCTTCCAAAATACGAACTTCATGTAATCCCACCCCAGCATGTTTGTCACACACACAGTGTCTAATTGCCCCTTCCAGCTGTTCTACAGTGGCCTTGTTTTCTGCTCCAGCCTTAGAAAAATACAGCAAACCGTGTCTGTCTCAAAGAGCCCAGCTTTGGCAAACACACCCACTGTTTAACCCTGACCTGTCGCTTGTCTGATCCACACTGGAAGACCCGCCCATGCTGGAAGACCCGCCCACAGTGCAAGAGCTACATTTACCTCCGCTCCCTTTCATCTTGACCTCACTCCAAAAGCCTGCTCCAAACTGTGGTGTCTGCATGCTGGGCCATGGCCCAGAGCTGTGTTCCTCACTGCAGCGGCACCATCCAGAACCGCGCCACTGCACGACACTGGAATAGCCGCGTCACCCAGAGATCAGGAACGGCGGTGACGCCAAAGGTTTCCGATGGAAAATGATCTCTCTTGCAGGAAGAGAATGCCGCACTAGGGGGGGGTCAAGTTTCTCTAGCCAGCCTAAAGGCTTATTCCCTTGGCGAGGAGAACTGATCTCAGATCTGTGTTTACTGGAAAGGTTACAGAAATATCAGGACATTGCTGTAAATGTAAAGCTGGCTAATAACAACCTTTGGCTGTACGCTGCAGGTAAATTACTATCACCCAACATATACGTTCACTCACACAAACACACACACACACACACACACACGTCAATCCACTCCATTGCAATGACATAACAAAGGTGAGAGGCACTGTTCAAACACACATAGACTAAACAGGAAACACAGTGGTCAGCCAGCGGTGACAGAGGAAGGAGAGGAGCTGATAAACACCAGAGCCAAACAGACACTAAATCTGCGTCAGACCTCATAGACACGTGCGCACATGCGCGCACACACACATACACACACACACACACACACACACACACACAAACATTCAAGCAGACGTGCACAAATCTACACACACACGCACACACACACACACATTTCTGAGTACAAATTTATACATATTATTCTCATTCATATCCTCCCTCCATCCAACACGACACAGAGAAAATATCATACCACCTCATAATTGAACAAATTATTAATATCAAAAACAATACACTTAAATCTACCTCTACATACAACACAAAGAGACATTGCTGATGTATATGCAAAAGACAGCAAAAAAATCTGAGAAAGAAAAATTCAAAATGTGAATGGTAACAGAGAAATAATTCATCACAAAAAATACATTGTCACATTCTCTAAAGCACCAGACCACCTAACATGGACTCACACACGATAACATTACCTTTTATCCAATCAGATTTAGCCCTCCACCTGTCTGTTTGAGCTCAGCCAATGAAAACCAGCTGCTGGTGGAGTCTCAAAGCCACCCACAATCCAATAGGAGGACAGCACAGTCATTTAGTGCTCTGATGCAGTTGCTTTAGGAAGTCTAGCGCATGTGAACTGGATGCCTGCCAGTGCACAGTCACCAAGCAAGCAAGGTAAACAATTTCTCTCTCACTCTCTCTTTCTCTTTCTCTCTCTCTCTGTTCCACTCTCGTTCTGGCTCTTTCCCTGATCCCCTGCCATGGCATTTTTAGTACAGACTCCTTCTTCAAGATACCATGTTCACGCTTGCATTCTGAAAGCGAAAACAGAGGAAGAAAAAGGCAATGAGGGAGAGAAGGAAGGAGAGAAAGAGAGAAAGAGATAGAGAGAGAGTATGATACAATAAAAACCAGCGCCGTGCCCTTCGGTGGTGGTGGGGGGGGGGCTGGGGGGGGGGGGGGGGTGGGTAGGGGGGTGGGGTGGGGGTTACCACTGCGTCACCACATCAGATTCCAGTAACTACGCAGAAGTGAACGTCGGCGAAAGATGAGTTCAGTGGGGCCAGGCGGGACCAAACATGACGCTCATATGTGGTGATGAAGTCTACCTCTGATTTAACAATGCTGAAGGATTCTCATCTCTGCCAACAGCACCCTGGCTCTTAAGACACAAGAAATTAGTCCCTCAGCTTTTTTTCCCTGGCCGCACCCCTTTAGTAAACAACGTACCTTTCAAACACAGCTTTCACCTGTTTCCTTTCTCTGACTCACACACAACACAATACAATACGACTAACCTCTTATGCACACACACGCAAACATCAAGTACACAGCGTAAGATGTAAAATCTCGACGACGAACCCTGAATAAGTGTGTTCAACCAAAACTGGGATGGCTGAATCAAAGATTACGTTCTCAGGAGAAAAGGAACAGTTCTCTTCAAATACCTCCAATCTGATCACTAACAGCCTAGCTTCTCACCTGTTACCAGAACCCTACACACCTATATACGCAACAAACACCTACCTCTCTACGACACACACATATTAATATGTGCTGATTTTCTTAAGATCACCCTCAGACTGCTCACAAATGGCCCCCTGCAAATCCATTATCCTGCCATTTCTCAGCACAGAAGATGGCCTTCCGTGCCTTCTGCTTCTACCACAGAATCTTCCAGAAAAAAATGCTTTTTCCTTAACCCTTCGCCGAATGACCGCCCACCCCGAAAATACGTCGTAAAAGCCATCAAAAACACACACATAAATAGACATACACACACACAAACACACACACTGCCCTCGGACTCAGGAGTTAGTGTGTCACATCCTTAGCATCCATGTTGGAGCTTAGTGCTGTGATGTTGGCGTATAGATACAGATGAGGCAGAGACAGGGAGAAGAAGAGGTAACAAGAGTGAAGATGGAGAGGGATAGAAAAGGAGAATGAGCGGACAGAGGGACTGGACACACTCACAGATAGGTGAAAAAGCACACAGGCTCCAGCTCTCCTCCTTCTCACTGCTGTTTTCCTCGCGACGTGAAAAAGTGACGTAGCAACTAATCCAAAATCTCTCTCTCTCTCTCTCTGCCTGCCTGCCTCCCTCTCCCTCTCTCTCTCTCTCTCTCTCCCTCCCTCCCTCCTTCTCACTCTATTTTCATCCTGTTGCAACAGCAGAATCGCCCCTTTCAGATTGCTTCTTACTGACACACATCTACACACAAATTTAAGAGTGTACAACAGATAGCCACACAAACTCATGTTCCCACAATGTCTCTCTCTCTCTCTCTCTCTCTGTCTCTGTCTCTCTCTCCTCTCAGAGCGTGACGCAGCAGTTAATTCTCAAGGCTTTTTCTTGTTCTGTTATGGCTCCACAGCCGCAGTTAGTTGAAAAACTCGACCAGCTCTGCTCTGGTCTGTCTCACTGACGAGGGAGAGCTCTGTTTCAGTTAAAGGGACACTATCTTTCTTCTGTTTTTATCTCTCTCTCTCTCTCTTGCCCTCCTCTCCCCAGTCTTCCTTTGATTAGGTCCTTGCCTAATTCTCAACACCCCCCCCACCCCCCCCGAACCCTCCAGTGTCAAGTCTTTTTCACAGACTCATTCCTGTCTCTGTGAACTGAGATGTCTATGCTCCCCAATCACCTGACAACCCACTGCTTTTAAAGGAACATTGCAAAGCTGTGTGTGTGCGTGTGTCTGTGTGTGTGTGTCTGTGTGTGTGTGTGTGTTATGTAACATCGGGAGCGTCTTTTTTTCCACCCCTTTCTTTTTCTTTTTTTCCTCCTGCTTTGTAAGTGCAGACTTTCTCTGGAAGTCAAGTCAGATTGTGTGAACAGCCATGGATTTGCCATGGTGTAATATTTTAATATAAACTTTCCCACTGAAAAAGAAGGTCAAAAAAGAGGCTGGTACCTTATCTGAGAAACGAAAGCTTGCTCTCCATCAGCTGCTGTTACTGGACACTGCTGAGCTAACACAGCGTATGCCAGAAGACAGAGAGACCAAAGCGCCATGGGGTGTCACATGAATATCTCATAGACTTCCTTTTCCTGTTTGGAGACAGCCCTCATGCTGGAGTAACCATGGTTACCATAAGTGGTTTCATGAAATGAAAACCTGCTCTCATTTTTATGGAGCATTAAACCTGAAGAGTAATTGTGGGATAATACTAAGAAAAGGAAGAATTTTGCAAGAGTTCCTACATTTATCATTAACGCTCTTATTTAAAATGAGTTCATTTTTAACATATAAATAGTTATATACATAAAGGATGAATGGAAAAGGGAGGAAAAATAGTAAGTGTAACTACTTCTGGAGTCCATGATTAAGGTATACTGAAAACTTATTTTGTTAAACCAGGTTCTTGACAAAAATGTCCAAACATAAAACAACCATGAGAGGCTTCTGTGAAAATGCTTTTTGGGGCTCCAATGAAATTTAAATTTTTGAACTTGAATCAGGTTGCTTTGTCTAATCCACATCATATGAACAAGTCAGGTCTAAAAATTGTTTTTTTTTTTTTAAATCAGTCCATTCTTAGGGCCTGTGTGCACTGCCAGCTATCCTCCTCTTTTGCTCTCTCAGAATCATTCTAATTAATGCTATCTGTACACTTCTGCCAATAGCCCTTCAGCAAAAAAATGTGAATCTTACTGAACCACAATTAGCAATTTATTTAACCAGAAAACAATGCAACAATTACACTGTGCTTTAATGCATGATACAGTGATTGAATAAAATTAGGGAAATTAGTAAATAACTAAATGATAACAAAAAATGAGTCCTTCAGTGTGACAAATATATGGGAACTACACTTCCCATAATGCTTCCTTACCAGCTACAGAAGCTGGAGGAGACAGGGAGGGGCTGGCAGGGCCAGGTCATCTGGCAAGAAGCGTGGATGCCAGCAGGCAGACGACAAACCAACAGAGATGCACATAAGCTTCTTAGCTCTCTAATTTAACTAAGAGGCTGAAAGTGGTACACTAAGGATTCACTGAGACAATGGGACATGACAACAAAACAGAACAACTTCAACAGTGACAGCTAAAAATGAAACCATCACCTTGTTTACCATGAGAAGGCATATTTTAAACATGTTTTCTGTTTTCTGATGGCTATTACATAAGCTTTTGCTGTCTTGAAGGGTGCACATACTGTGGTCTTTCTGTAGGTCGCTTCAACAGCATGTACAATACGTGTTATTGATGGTGTTACTGTGACACTCATGTGCTGAACTAAAAGTGAACCCAAAAAAATCTTCTTAAGAAGGTTCTACTGAAACAAACAAGCAGCAGGTGGATGATCTAGGTCAGAGAGACTTTTATCCATGTTGTTCTGTCCTATTCAGTCGTCTTTAAGGCTAGTGAGGTGGAACAGAATGACTGGTGGAAGGTATGAATGCTTCAGTTCTGGGGCGACGATATATCACGGCACCAGAGGAACCTGCTGTGGTGACATGCCAAGTCCTGCTCGAGAGGCTGGCTCAATCCATCCACGAACAGAACCTTGCTCCAATAATAACACACTTTTATGGCTGTTAGGACTGATCTGAGATCAGTCTACTTGATTTTACGTGATGAGATTACGTTTTAGGTTAGGAGCAAGGCAGAAAGAAATGACAGAAAAATTCTTCTTTAGGGCAGAGAGAAATATCCGTTTTGACAAAGCCAAATGTTCTGCTGTGGACAGGGGATCCAGTTCCCGCCTGGAGCATGAGTGCTCTATGAATCTATACTAAGAGAAACATTCACAACATCATAATTGTGCTGAAACGGAATGCAAAAAAATACAGGCTCAAACACGTTAACCTATGAGCCTGGAATTAATTCCACAAAGCGTACACTGGGCCATCAAAAGTGCATCTTCAGGACAACACATTATAGATGGATTTCCCCTATACAAAATCTCCCACTGGGGCACGTTTTTCAAGATCATCTCTCAATCTGATGATTAGGGCATAATGTTCCGTCATTAAGAAACACCCAACTGCATGGAGAAGCTAAGGCATGCGCGGATGCCTTTTAAATCAGTTTACACAAGGAGAGACAGATAGACAAATAGAGAGAGAGGGAGAAAGCGAGAGAGAAAGGGGGGGATGAGGGAGAGAGAGAGATAGAAGGAGAGAGTATTGATACAAGTATCGTTTTTCAACAAAATCCATCTCTTTTATCTGCTGGGAAATGTGTGTATAGAAATTAAACATTGATTCGCCATTGGCTGAAGTCAGGGAAACTCACCATAGGGTGGATGGTCACTGCTTTAACAGGAAGTCTAACCAATGCTCTAACTGAGCTGCAGTTCAGTAATACAACACAGAGACTGCAGAGCACCCGTCCACAGAGATAGATTACTTCAGTAAAATGCAAGGCTGATGACTTACTGTATCTCCAGGGTTAATAATGCAAGAGGGAGTAACACTGTACTTGTATGTAACACAGAGGCCTTCAGCTGTGCTGTCGGGAGCTTTTCTGTTCAACATCATTCTCTTAAACTGATACGTGATAAACTTCCTGATGAAACAGCGCTGCCCCCCCTCCCTTTCTCCCTCCCTCCCCTCCGTCTCTCCCCCCTCTTTTCAAAGTGACGAGGAACTGCTAATGCTGCACGCTAACCCCAGTCCTTCCTGAGAGTTATTTATACACACATCATTCACCAGGCACTGGGTTAATTTTAGCTGTGTCATCTACGTGCTCCACTTCCTAAAGCTTAATCTCCAGCAAGAGAGGAGCCCCACCACTGCCTTGTTACTACGCAGGCAGTCCTCAGACACCTATTAAAGGGCCTTTAGTGCATTCAGGACCCAAACGACGCAGTTTAGAGTGATAGCTGTGTCTGTTCTCAAAGCCCTGGCAAACAGACAGATGCTCTAAGCAAAACTGACATGGGGACATCAGACACAGTTTGATGACCTCAAAGCACATTGGCAAATGAATGTGAAATACCTATCAGGTGCCTGAATAAAAGGTCAAAAGGTTATGGAGAAACATTGTTTACGTTCTTCATATTCAGACAGAGGGCTAGGTTCAGCAAAGGGTACTGGAGTTCTGCAGAAACTGCTGAGTTGAGCTTGTGATAAAAAAAAAGGTGCTGTTATCTTCATTTTTTCCACATGAATGGCTTGATAAGAAATGAGAAGTTAGATCAAAATAATACATAGAAGCAGCCGCACCCTCCAGAGTGTGTAATCGAAGACAATATTCATGGATCCTTCCTATGTCACAGTAAAACCCATTCAGACTGGTACAATGTGGGTCCAACAGCTATGACACAATGACACACATCATTACTTGGGAATAATGTTTGTTCTAAGGTAGTCTGTGAGGGCACACTTACCTTTTTACCTCTCAGAGCCTCCTTTATTTACTGGTGAGAAAAAAAACAGACAAATCTGTTGGATACGAAGCATATCGCTCGATAAGGGCATGAATGAAGGTAAGAACCACACAAAAATGCCACTACATTCAAAGTTATCTTTTTACAGTTATCTGTGCTTGGTTTGTTTAGACAGCGTTACTGACGGAGTCTTTCAGCCTTTCTATGTAATTCTGCCATCTCAAATATTTTCCTTATACAATTCCCTGGTTCTTGCTAATTGCATTATTCGTTCTGCATAACCGCAGTAAAAGATGTGTCTGCGTGTTCTGAGTCCTGCTGTATTCGTGTTATGCTTGCATCACATCCTAACTCTGGCACAGAATAAATAATATTCTGGTAGATGACCTATTTGTGCTTTACACAATCTGTAAACTCCACATCTCAATGGACCCACCCCAGACACATGACCACGGCTGTTTCAACATGTACACACGTAGATTTATACATGTCAGAGTGTAATATCCAAGAGTTATTTATTTTTTTCAAGCATGTTAACTTTAAATTTTGAATTCCGACACAATCTCATGTTCGGTAGGTACTTAGAGATGACCTTGCATGATTGATTGGGCTGACTGCAATTTCAAAATGTGTCAGAAGGGTCGACGCGCGAAACAGCGCCATCAAGTGCTAATACAGAATAAATTGAAGGTTTGTTTACATCTGGAATAAAAAGTGCGCACTATTCTAGCTTAGCCCCTCAGAGAAGATGTGTTAAAGTGATAGCTTCGGAAACATGAAAATAAGATATTTACATTAAATGTAGAGCATCAAAATGAGGAGAATGGCAGAGTTTACAAATACAATGAGCCCAGTTCCCCCAGTAATCAAAACCAACACAATCCTATTCATTTAATGCAATTCTAAACAGGTTATTTCGTTCATATTACGATCATTCACAAATCTTTTAACCAGTTTCAATTACTTTATTATCTCAGTGTATAGTGTGCCGTTAGGTAATGTGATTGTTTTCAGCTCTTGTCATTTCAAAATCGAGGAGTAAGCTTGTTCATGTGTACCGCTGTATGGACCAGGTTTGATGGGTGGGAACGACATGAAACTGGTCCGGGAGCGCTGCAGATGGTAAAAAAACAAGTGCGTAACATCTATACCAAGTATGCTAGGCTACTCAAACCGCACACACCTATGTCGCAGCGACCATCCTCCTTGCTATTCCCACCTTGGTTTATTTCCTCGCCGAACATAACAATCTCGTCGGCGTCAAAATCGCTGTTCAAAGCGATATATTATAAACACCATAAAACACTATACCTGTGAGAAATATTACTTTACCTTAAAATATTTAATTTGATAATCGTTTAAAGAAATACATTACACTGACGATGAGAGAAACTTGTTCTTAACATCATATTGAAAATTTCGACCACTGCGGCACATTTGGCTCAGAAATACTCGTAAAGCAGAGTCTCAGATGAATAATAATGTAGTAAGGTCGAATTTAAGATTGCGTAATTGGTTTGAATAGTTCTCAAGCGGCAGAACTCCATCAACCTGTGTAAGTGAAATAGCTGTCGTTACTTAAGGTAGCCGATAGTAACGCAATAGCTTGTGATGGACCTGGACACGCACGCAGTTAAAACACTCACCTACCAATTCTGTCGCGGTCATCTCCACCTTTTCTCTGGTCTGCTTAAACAAATGCGACTCCATGCAGTAATATTTTTCTTTCGTTTGATTCCGATCGTCTTGTTTTGAAGCGTCCTCAATACGGCATTGCCAAGTGTACAGAATTTTCCACAGCGCCACATTTGAACCCCGCCCCCTCACACACCCCCGTTCTCTTATTTGTCAATGCAAGAAAATCAAGTTTTTCGTCATCAGAATCACATGCTTTTGACGCATGTTTACAAACACTCGACTGAGTCACATATCGGAAGCCATCTTGTCATAGCTACATGTGCATGTGTCACAGGTATCCTGCCGATACATGATCTTTCAAACACTAGGTTGTCGTCGGCCTAAATTACTTAGCATTCTCAACCTTCTGACGTAATATGTTTCAGTCGGTACATCAGTCCACACACGAGGCCTTTTCAGTTAGGCATATGTGGACGATGTTCACAACACAATTTTGTCTTGGCAAGTAAGACTTTATGTGCAGAATTCCAGTGATTTTGAATTCATTTGTTTTCACCTTTGTTCATGCATCAAACGAACATAGACACGAATATTAGTCGATACTGAGAGGCTTTCCATTTATGTCGAAGCGGATTGATGTCCGCTCATTACACACTTTTAAATATGTGTAGGCTAATTACTTACACTTCTTTGTTAACATACTTACTAATATTCGCTGTGATTTGTGAGTAAGCTGTTTCTCAAATTAAAATGGATCTCACATCAAACAATGAAAATAATTACTCTTAACTCACATATCACTCGCGACAGCCTGCCTTTCCGAATTCCTCTCACCATAAATATTAAAGCAGGTCGTACTAACATAGCAATAAAGTGTTCTTCCTATTTTTGTGCAGCAGAGGGCGACATCAATCCAAGAAATGTAACTGTAATTGTCTTATTCTCCAAGTGCAAAGGCATCATGTTCATTGTGCGAAACTATACAAGGTTTAGGCGCATAAGCCGACAGACACAGACCATTACAAACTGCATCGTAATGAATGATGTTCATCTGTGTACCACAAGGACTCGTGAAGATGCCAGTTTCTGCATGAACAAGCAACAACATTGGACGGTGCAACTGTAGCTATAATATCGCGTTAAGTTAATGACTGAATATGGATCTTAGTGCAATCAAAGAAAGAATGAAGAAAAAAGTGGAATGCTGGATCCATACCAGTGTTCGACTGCAGGATACGTGACTTAAGGGTGTTGGGGGAACAGGAAATGAAATGCTGCATTGCATCATTGTGGAAAGTTGGAGACGAAATGTTTTCCAGATTCCATTGCTTCACGGCTGATGCTCTTCTGCGTTTTCACTTGTAACTCTAGCTGGTTGGTTTTATGACATCAGAGGGTGTGGCGCAGCCTCTGTCCTGAAAAGCATCTTTAACTTGTCTTATGGGTAGGAATATTTTACTTTTTCAATATGTGGTAAAACAGCTCTACAATCTTGGCAAAAAGTGAACTACAAGTGGCTAAATTTCTGAGGCTCTATCTGAGGCTAATAATGCTAATTATTGTTACTTTTGGTTAAAAGGTGTAAAGACAGCAATAACTGTGATAAGAATAAATTTCATTTTAAACATATTGTTAGGCTTTCTATCTTTACGTTTCTTGTGGGTAGTAAATAATTTTTTTTTGGTTGGAGTATGCGGATAGTTATGTATCTTTACTAGGTATGTTATGCTATGTTTTAACATTTTATCACTGTAAGAGCAGGCATGAATATGTATTGCAAATGAGCATAGGAAGCCTGGCCCATGAAACCAGTGTATGGTGAGTTGAGCATGCCCAGTTAGGTTACGGTCCTTACTAAGAGGATTGACAGATTCTATGTGATGATGTGTGATGGAAACATAGTGGAGAGAGTTTTTAGATGGTGATAAAACTTCATACATACTAAAGTGAAGACTCAATCCTCATAAAGACTGTCATTAAAACCTTATATGTGGGCTTAAATGAGTCAATATGTGTGTGAGTGCGTGCGTGCATGTGTGTGTGTGTGCACATGTGCACACTGATAGATGGGGGTGGGCCATCCTCACCACACCTTCTCACTCTGAGGTTATAGTCATATGGAGGTTTTCCCATATCTCTGGAATATGTTAGTTTCTCCCACCCCCCTGGCACTGTAGATATAATGAACTCATTACACATACACAAAACAACAATCTATTATGTGCTTTAAGTAAATCAGGTAAGTTACTGTGTAAAATGTAAATATCTGTGATCAAACACTGTGAACAGTGAATTTGTCCTCTGCGTTTAACCCATCCAACACACACGCAGCCATGGCTGTCAGTCCAGGGAATCAAACCAGTAACCCTTTGGTTATGAGCCTAGTTCTCTAACCTCTAGACCACAGCTACCCTAGATAAAGTTATCTTCACTTCAAAGTTCATTATCCCTTCTTGTAAGGACATATGCACTAACCATACAAAGCTGTGTATTCTGATTTAAGACCTTAAACGCTCCCCAGGCCCACAGCTGTCAAAGCCTGATGCCAGACAAGCTCTACAATATGACAATAAGAACAACAACAACAACAACAACATATAGTGTTTTCATGGTGTGGGAGGTCAGAGGACAGGGAAATAGACATTGAGATGGGTCAGACAATGTCTGACCAGATTTCAATCTGGATTATGTCTCCTGATAGGGTGTGAGTGTATATATGAATTTGTATGTGCCCACTTGACAAGATGTGCCTTTAAGGCATCTAATCTATCAGAAAGAAAAAAGATGTTATGAATTAATGAATAGCTTCTCACTGTGCAAAAATACCAGTTAATCAATTATCACTCAAAGTTTATTTATTACTTAAAACTGAAATAGTTTTTGTCAAAATATCTGACTTGGCCAGGAAAAAATTTTCACTAAAATTTGTGGTTCAAAAATGCTTTTATTCATCAATGTTCATGCAGAGAACATACAGGCCCTTTGCACCATGTTCTAACTGTTATAAGAAATTTGTTTAGTGAACAACAGAGTAAGCATCACTTTACAAATCACACCAAATTCACGGTCTCTGATCTTATATTTACTCCACGTTATCATAGAGGTCACATATTAGTATTAATCACTAAGGTCAAAATAAAGACAACAGCCTCAGAGGCCCCTGGTGTTTCTAGAGTGAAGTAGGAAGTGCTTTACCATAATGTAATGTACAGGTTACGGGACTTATTTATTACTTATATACAGATCAAACACTTATATGCAATTCATTACAACTCGCTGTGTAATTTGGTTATGTGCAATCATTTAGTAAACATTACACCACTATTCACACCACAGCACAGAAATATTTGTTGGCTGTTTGTAGCAATCTAAAAAGTTTATTAAAGTGAACAAAGATAGGTTGAAGGAGAGGTTTCAGTTTTGTGTGGTGGTTGTAAAACAACACTGCGGATGGGTGCTGTTGTAGTCCACTGGTTTGGTTAGCTAGGTTCTGAGACACTAACAGAAGCATCCTCAGCTGAAAAAAGGTGCATTGGAAACAGTCTAATCTGAACATGATTTTCACAGTGAAATTAATGTAACGTTGACAAATAGGAAAACTGGTGAACTTTTCCTTAATTTTAAGACTCTAAGATGCCCATTTATTTAATCAATCTAGAGCTATGTGTTTATTGAGAAGTTGAGTCGAACATTGACTATTTACCATTGTCAAGAAATCAGTGGCTACAGAACACATCTACATTTGAGACCATGTGTTAGTAGCCAGAGGGTATTTACCTCACATCCCAGGTGGACCACCCAAGGAAACCATGTCTGGAAACTGCAGATATATGTCAGATCCAGTCCTCTCCACCCTGAAGGTCATTCTGGAAACTGACATGAGAAGCTGGTCAGGAACACTATGTAGCCAAATAGAAAATAAAATAAAGGGTAGCTGATTAGAAAATATAGAGGTCTAAGTCTTGTAATTACCTACATTATATACAGTTATTAGGATCATACCTTAGTCTACACACAAAAAGTGTTAAAATTCAAACTTTATGACTGCTCGCATCTACAGTTTAGCTTCATTTAAAATGTAATCTTCAGGTACTGTGATTTTACATGCTAAGAAACTAGTCTTTGAAATGTATCTCCATAGTCCCTCAGTGGGGTGAGAAGGACCAGGGTTAGTTTAAGGCTGGGGCTGTTTAGGGTTAGTGTTAAGTGTGAGGTTAGGGTTAGAGGGTTGGGGTATTTGGTTATGTGGTTCTTAATTTTGTATGCATAATTTCTCTTGTTGTGGTCTTTGTGTTTGTGTCCATATCGAGGAAGTGTTTTTGTTTAATTTCTGTCGTTAAAGTTGTATCTGTATTGTGCCAGACATGTTGCTGTGGACTTATCCATTTCACCTATGTATTGAAGGTCACAGATTTTGAAAGGGATTGCATACATGTTGTTAGTGGTGTTTGGTCCTATATGTTGTATCACTGGGTAAACATTTCTGTTGGTCCTGTTTCTAATCAGCCTCTGGGGCTTGATGAAGTTCCGCAGTTAGTGTTAGGATTGAGGTTAAGATTAATGTAAGGGTTGGGATTAGGGTTGACTTGAAGGTTAGGATTTGGGTTAGGTTTAAGGTTAGGGTTAAGCTTGACATTAGACTCTGCATTTGGTGTTGTTACTTTTCATTTAAGGCATAAAGATAATTTGGTCCCTAATTTTGTATCTTCTTTTGTGTTGGTAGTGGTACTTGTGTCCATTATACAGGAAGTGTTGGACTAAGTGTGTTTGTGTTTAAAGTTGTATCTGTATCATGCCAGTCGGGTTTTTGTGGAGTTAAATGTTTCACTTATGTACTGAAGGATGCATATTTTGCGGGTGATTGCGTACATGTTGATGGTACTTGGTCCTGTGTGAGTAATGGGTAAATGTCTCTATTGGTCCTGTTTTTAATCAGCCTCTGGGTTTTAATCAGTGTGGTTTTTGTGGCTTTTTTGTTGTTTCTGCTCTTGGAAATTGTGTTGATTTCTGTTTTTTTTTTGTTTTTTTTTGTAAGATTGAGATGATTTTGTAGTTTCACAGGATATCCATGTCCTGGATAATTGTATGAAAGATTTTTTTGGCCCTTGGTTGATCACCATGCTGTGGTTTCAGAGGGTTGTGAGGGGGGTGTATTATTTTCTTGTTGTCTGGTTATTTTGTGTTTTGGTAATTTGACAATTCAATCAGACTGGGTCTTCATCAGGCATATTTGTTGGCTTCAAGTTCCCTTTTTATGTTATACCTCAGGATAGTGGTTTTAGTATGGTCAGAGGTTTTGTTAGTTGATTAAGGTGGGTGTTTCCATGAAAATTAGGGATGTGGTCTTATAATTTTGGGTCTCTAGAGTTCTGTTTTTCAGGAGACATGACATAGCTAGGCTAAGAAAAGAATCCTGATATCCCAAGCAATTTTTCTGACCATTCAAGAGAGGAGCCAACACATAAGCTGTTCTGCCTTTTATCTTGTTGAGGTTTTGGTTCTCCTAGGTTAGGTCTAGGGTTAGGTCTGGGGTTTGGTATTAAGGTTAGTGTTAACGTTAGATAGGTTTGAGGTTAGGGCTAAGTTGAGTTTAGGGTTTAGGGTGCTGCTGCTTCTCATTTAAGCCAAATGAATATCGATAACTTTTCCTGTTGTCACCTTTGTGTTTGTGTCCAGTTAGGCTTGTACTCTGGCCCTGTGACTTTCATTGCTTTTAGTCCACGATCCAGGAAGTGTTGGACTAAGTGTATATTTTTCAGGGGATTGCATACGTGTTGTTAGTGATGTTTGGTCTTATGTGGAGTATTACTGGCAAAACATTTCTGTTAGGCCTGTTTTTAATCATTGTCTAGGGCTCAGTGAAGCTCTGCAGTTTTGGTGGCTGCTGCAGTAGAGACCTGAGGCTGCTCTGTACTAGGAAACCTGTATATTCATAATTTCCTTTGTAGTCCAAGGGTTAAGGTTAGGTAAGTGTTTGGGTGAAAGAAAGGATACGTTTAAGGTTAGGATTATTGATAGGGCTAGGGTTTGATTAAGGTTAGTGATAACGTTAGGATTTGGTTAGAAGAATTGAAAATTCATTATCAATACTAAAACTTTAGCTTGGTACATCCACAGTTTTTGTATGGTCCCCTCTGAGCTGCTACCTTTCTTATTGCCAGTTAACAACCTCTCACCATTATTTGCAACACTGTTTCTATTTCCAGAGGTCGACTATGTGTCACAGTTTCTGGATAAAGCAAATAAAAACAGATAAAATACTCCCCATGAGGTCTTGAACCGTGAGTGCCAAAGCTATAAGATGTCTCTGTTCCTTGGCTGTTGCCTGTGTGCATGAGTCTACAGATCACATTTTATTAGTAAACTCACAGCACACTCACATGCTCTTCATGCACTGTAATGGAGGCATTTTGGGATGGGGTTGTAAGATTACATTGCATCCAGTATTCCAAAATTCAAGAGATTTGAGAGTTAGAGTTAGGGTTTAGTTAAGATTAGGGTGATGGGTCTGGATAATCTCACTCAGCTCACAACACAGTAGTGACTCTGGGGAAACTCAGCACAGCCCAGCGCATGACGGTCCTTGTTAAAAGCCATAAGTCAAAGGGAGTAACCCCAAAGATGACATTTATCCTTTTGAATTGGAAAGCCAGCAGGCTGGAGCTTTTCCGGCTGTGATTTGATGGGCGAGACATTTGGTCTTTTCCTAAGTGGGAAGAGAGATAAGAATTATGTCAACGCGAAGGAGCTGAACTGTGTTGTAGAAGCAGGAAGCTGGTAAAGATTCTTTTTCTGTCTAATGGACATGTTTATGTAATGGGAAAGGGGCCCGAGGAAAGCTCAAAGTTCATGAGGATGTTCCTAGCACAAAACAGCATTCTCTACATCTCAGATTATTTCCACTGATCAGATTTTAACAGCAGCTCATAAACAAAGGGAGTATCTGTATCACTAAGAAATGCTTTGATATGAACATGTGATTACATGTGGTGCCTTTTGAGAACCGGCCCGCATTTCCACAGGTTTGGGAACCGACCACTACGTAGTGAAAGTTTGGGTAATTTCCGTTGGGAAAAAAATTATGTTGGAGAGAATGCATCTGCTTGCTTTTTGCTTTTACGCTAGGCTTCCACACAACGAAACACCTCACGAATTTTGCCCTAAAACTTTTTGCTCTGGGGCTGAAATTCATGAAAATAGTAAGCCTGTCACCTGGCTCAAAAGTTTAAACGAGTGTTCAAATGATGGTCTGCAGTGGTGTATTTGCACCAGCCAGAGCCGAAAGAGAGAGTGTTTTTTCTACCACTCTGGGTCTGACTATGTTCATGTAGCACAGTGGTGGAGGAAGTACTCAAACACTGTACTTAAGTAAAAGTACAAATAAACAGACAAAAATGTACTCTAGTAAAAGTAAAGTACCACATTAACCTTTTTACTTGAGTAAAAGTAAGTAAGTAAGTACCTGCTTTTAAATATACTTAAAGTATTAAAAGTAAAAGTACTTGCTGAATGTATTCCCTAATGCAATGGTCTACAATATCATTGTGTGCCTATTGTATTTATATTTTGTTTAATACGTCAATAGTATGGGCTGTGCCATTTTAATTAACAATGCTGCAGATGATGCTACTGATAACACTGGCAAACAATCTCTTATCAATTATTTGAAAGGTTATTGTTTTTATTGTGTTTACCCTCTGTGACACAGTTCACACTTGGACTTACGATTCTATGAATCAGAATTTCAGGGGTGACCTGCAGAGTTAAATGCCATTAAGCAAAATAATAAAGAGGACTGATTATACCTTTGAAAGTTTTTATTTAACTGTAAATAAAACCAAACACAATATAACACAATGCAAAACCATTGTGTTATATTGACTGCAGTAAACACATTCAAGTCAAGTTGTCAGCCTGAAAAAGGGGGCATTAAACACACCTAACAAAGGAATAGGCACTTTGTTAGGATTTCAACATATTATCTATTACAAAATTTATACTTTTACCAGACTGTTCTTACAGGAGATGGAAATTTGGTTTGGCTCAATATAAGCATGCCAAGTAGGGTTGACAGTCTGACTTTTAAATTCCATTTTAGTGTAATTAAGACAAAGGGATCTTTAAAGTAATTACTACGATGTTAATCCTGTCATTCTATAATACCAACTAATTTTAAACCTTAACTCTGAAGGAGCACAGGGCTAAAGAGCCCCCAGCCACACAAGCAACATAACCACCGCTGTTCCCGGGATCTAGCATCCAAGCAAACACCCAGGACCAAGACTACATTGCGTTAGCAACATGCATGTGTTACTTGCCAGTTAACGCTAGATTATAATGATTTAATCGTTTTTACTTGTTGCTAGTGGTGCATTTGAACAAGAGGCTAGCTAAGGTTACATAAGACTTCACTAACCTAAATTAATTTAACATGCAAAAGTCAGGTAGCATTAAGCAACCTAATTTACCTCACTATGTTTCTTCAAATTTGACGGCGAATTTTTGAAAGCTAGTTTCTCGTGTTTTCGAGGGAGACAAAGATGGCACCGGAATCTCCATGAATCATTTTTAGAACCGGTTATCTCAAACAACTCTTTTAAATAAGGCCATGGGTGGCGCATATCTAATGGCTGAATCTCCGTGGTGGCCTCTCTCGAATTCATTTTGGTTGTTTTATCATCGGTTAGTGCTGCTGCTGATGCTGCTGCTGCGGGCGCGCCCCGCTCGTGATGAAGGAGGGTCTAACATTACCTGTCTGCTTTGATTGGTTCAGTGGACCAGTTCCCCTCTTGCCATCGATTACTTTAAAACTAACAAACAAACAAAAAAACGCAATGTGACTGTAACGTGTAACGCAACGCATTGTAGAAATAAAGTGGAGTAGAAAGTATAGATACTTGCTGTAAAATGTAGTGGAGTAAAAGTCAAAAGTACCCACAACTAAATCTACTTAAGTAAAGTACAGATACATGAAAAATGTACTTAAGTACAGTAACAAAGTACTTGTACTTCGTTACATTCCACCACTGATGTAGCATGTAAACAACAGCCCGTGTTGATGTAGACACAAATTGTTGCCCATACATCTTTTAATCATATACATATTTTCATGCTACATATAGCCTTTAGCCTACCGCTATCTTGGTCAGACTTTTTTTGTTACTCCCGCCTCTCTAGAGAATGTCACGTACCAAACACATCAAGCGCTGAACGGATTGGTTCTCGCGGGGTTTTTATTTGCATAGCCTCTGGCGTCAGCGGTCCCAACTTTTAGGACCAGCAATTCTGTGGTGCTGTGCTGGTGCCAGCTTTTTGGCACCGGCACCAGTATTTTGTCAGTTGAAAAGTGCAGCCCCGGTGCTCGATTAGACACCGGCATCGGCACCGCGGCAGTGGAAAAGGGGTACAAGATACAAAAGTGTGTTGAAAGAAAAAATAAGCCTTTGATAGCTGTAATAAGTCCATGGTGTTAAAAATGAAACCGTTCTCAAATTTAAACTGCTCTAAATCTAAACCAAGCATGTCTTGGTAGTTATCTATTATTAAAGGAGTGACACTGCATCATTAGCATATGGTTTGCTGTGGCTTTTACATTAGCAAAGGAAATTAGCCCCTGGACCATGTGTGCTTGCCTCAGCAGATGTTTTGCTGATAGTAACTGGTCTGACCTCAGTCTTGATGTCACACTGATTACTTACTGGGAAGAGGTCAGTAAACCTGATCTGAGATCTGTTGTTAGAGGCAGTTAGTGTCTGGATCACTTATCAAACACTGCTCAGGAAGATGAAGTCCTGATCCCCATGTTAATCATGTTGATGTTTGTCCAATGCATCCAAGTCAAAACATACAGAGTAAGAGGAGCTCATCCTGTCTCAGTGTCCAGATACAGCCAGGCCTTCTCTTTCCCTATCCCCTCAACCGCCTGCTCCTCTGCCCTGCTCCTCTGCCCTGCTCCTCTGCTCTACTCCTCTGCCCTGCTCCTCTGCCCTGCTCCTCTGCTCTACTCCTCTGCCCTGCTCCTCTGCCCTGCTCCTCTGACCTGCCCACCAACACTGCATGCTTAAACCCAGACCTCTCTCTCTCTCTCTCTCTCTCTCTCTGTGTCTCTCTCCTTTACTCCCACCTCCCTTCACTCCATGAGTGAAAAACGAGAGTGAATTTATCATGCAATCAGTGAAGGAAAACATGACATTTCTTGCAGCTGTGATAACACACCAGGACCCACCCACAGAGAGGTCATGTTGAAAAACTCCCCACTGCTGTGTGGGGGCATGCTAGTTTGTGCGTGTGTGCGTGTGTGTGTGTGCATGTGTGTGTGCGTGTGTGCGTGCATGTGTGTGTGTGTGTGTGTGTGATTTTTGACTCCTATTGTGAAACTCCCCTGACTCCTCTGGATGTCCCCATGCACAACCACATGTGTGCTCTGTAGACTGAGGTGCTGAGGATATCTGCTCTTTATATCCGGCCTGTGACTGAACACAAAGAGAAAGGACAGCTGTGATTTTATAGAGCCCCCATATTTTAGAATGGATGATTGTGAGGGAGTATGGGTTTTGACACCATCATTGTCCAATGTTCCCATAGTGATATCCTTATGAGAAAAAAACTTGCATTTTTACCTTTTCTCTCAGATTGCAGAATTTTTAGAAGGCCAAAAAAATAAAATCTGCCTCAAAAAACAACATGATCATGAATATATGGAATGCATACATGCACAGTCTAAGACACCACAGCTGTTCATTAAAAACAGACAATGTTGTCCTTATATGCAAAGTATGGTTATCTGTTTACTTTTCTCTCTTTTACTGTCTTTTTGTTCTCTGCACAGTACTTTTCTTTTCTTTTTTTGTAATTTAGCCCAGACAGATAGTAAACTGCTTGCATTGTCCCAGACCACAGAGTTCAGCAGATGTGAAGACTTTAAAAACATCACACTCTTTCTCACTTTCACAGCCTCCCCCTATGATACTGTTCTCAGCTCTAAAAAAATCTGTTTCTGAACAAGCTCCTCTATCTCAGCTCTCAACATGTTCACTCTTTTCTCTAAGTAAAAGACAGCTTGTTCTTGTTCTAATGTGGGTTTTGATTTCTTCTAAATACTAACAATTACCTCATTCATTACATATATGTTTTTCTCTGTCTGAACACCAAGAATTGTATTTGATAAGAAAAAATGGAGCAGAATGGCTGGTTAGTTTGTGCTGTTGTGACCCTGTTTGTTGCTCTTTGAGATTCATCTGCTTTTTGAGTGTGTGTGTTTGGGTTGGTGGGGGTTGGCTAAGGTAGGGGGCGGGGCAAGTGGATCATATGAGTGTCCTGTTTTGGGGGGTAGGGGGCAGGGCATGTGGATCATATGAGTGTCCTGTTTTGGGGGGTAGGGGGCAGGGCATGTGGATCATATGAGTGTCCTGTTTTGGGGGGTAGGGGGCGGGGCATGTGGATCATATGAGTGTCCTGTTTTGGGGGGGTAGGGGGCAGGGCATGTGGATCATATGAGTGTCCTGTTTTGGGGGGTAGGGGGCAGGGCTGTTCATGACAGTGATGCTTTTGTGTCAGTCTTATTGCGATGTCTGCTTATGAGGTATTAGGAATCTGACCGATGCACTGATTGTAAGTCGCTTTGGCTAAAAGTGTCTGCCAAATGCTAAATTGTAAATTGTGTCTACAGTGAGCTATAGATTATGTTTCAAAATCAAAGATTACACTCTCACTTCAGAATGGCAAATATTCTGATCATCTCAGATTCAGTTTCTCACTAGACACTAGTGAGCAGATCCAGCTGTTCAAGGTTTACCCAGCTACACCCAACAAACAATAGATAAATCAACAACATCTCTGCACTGTGATGTCATCACCAGCGTTTATGCAAACCAGCTGTGTGCACTCATGCACTTGCCTCATGTTTTTTTGTGAGAAAAACAGAGAGAGAGAGAGAGAGAGAGAGAGAGAAAGAGAAACTTTATTGAAATTAATTTATTTTACAAAAACGTATCATATCCGAACACTCATCAAAACAAATTCATCAGTTTAATTGGATGCTAATACACAGTCCCAAAAATCCAACAATGGAATATTAAAAACAAAACAACAGAGAGGGGAAAAAGCTTACTAAGGCATGTACAATGACTCTCAGTTAAATCGCCATAATGCTTTACCTTTGGCTTTTTATGATAATAATTTCTCACTACTTTGACTTGTCTACTGGGGATCCATTCCCTGAACATTTTGATGAAGGCATTACATTTTGAGATATATTCTTGGTCATGTAGAATTTCTGCAGGAAGCATTCTTGGATCCAAGCATTCTTGGACATTATTGCTAATAAAGAGCCCATTGCTGACAGGCAGAACTGAGGACAGGTCAGTCTTTTGGACAGAAGTAAACAATACAAAGTGTAGGGGAAGATTAGGCTTATTATTAGCTGATCAGGGCTGGGAAACCCGCAGAGATTACAGTACAATCGGGACAATATTAATATGATGCTCTCTAAATTACTCATGACATACCAGAGAAACAAACCAGTAATCACTGGATATTTATCACAGATACACACACACTGGGATAAACACAGAGTTCAGTAACATGCATCTAACTTTGACTGACTTTTTTTTCTTTTTTACAGAATTTAGATTTTTTGGTTTTGGTGTGTCAGGCACAAGTAAAAAATACTGTATGAGGAAAGACAAAAACAACACAAAAAATGGTTATGAAAAAGCTGTTCAGAAGATTACCACTATACCTAAGTGACTAAGCCAAGACAAAAGGATTTAAAAAAAAAAAAAAAAAGCACGTATTACTGATTTATGAAGAGAACAGAGTGAGTCTGTATTACAGAGGTACCCCTGACTGAGGGAGCTCTATTGCTGAAGCACTGAATTGGGCTGAGATGCAGTAATGAAATGGAGTACATGTTAGAGGACAGAACTAAAGGATGAGATTTAACCCCAACAGTAGCATGTCTTATTCTCACCTTAACTCCTCCAAGTCATCACTTTGTCATGACATTTTATAAACAGAATTGTACAAGACTATCATCTAGTCAATATATGCTGTACACATGAACAACCTGAACAGACAGACAGACAGACAGACTGACAGACACACACACACACACACACACACACACACCACACACAAACACACACACACACAGACACACACACACATTAAAAACTCATGTTCATCAGTTTCACTCTGATTAGTTTATCCAGACTAAAAGTCTGCTTTGTTTCTGTGTGATTAGTACAGCTGTGACTCCCTAACTGCCGTCTGTGTTGTAATTCTTTGTTTTTGTGTGATTAGTACAGCTGTGACTCCCTGACTGCCGTCTGTGTTGTAATTCTTGGTGAGAGGATTGGATTTGGGAGTTGTAAAACATCAGGAAATGAGTAGGTATCCTCCCTGATTGTACAACCCTTGATGGAATCAATGCTGACACAAGAGAAGGGTCCTCCATCCACACCCAGGTCATGTCATTGCTTCACTCTTGCAGACCACACCTATCCTTTCACATGTCAAACGACATCTAAATCATCATCATCATCATCATCATCGACATCACCACCACCACCATCATCATCATCATCATTAGCACTGTCGTCATCATCAGCATCATTGTGATCACTTGTCCCTCTATTTTAGACATATTATTACTAAGAACTCCATTAACATTAGATTATCTCCCACTGGGCGGAGAGGTTTTAGGAAAAGTTAGGAGGTGCTTGAATATTACTAGGCTACTGAGGATCATCATCATCATCATCATCATCATCATCATCATCATCATCATCATCATGACTATAATTCCCTTTTACAGTGTAGGTTTGTTGTCTCCTGCAGAGTGAGTCTAATAGGTTTAATATGGCAGGTCATAAGATAACACACAAAAATTAAAATACGTTTATGTTTGAGCTTTCTATGTATTCCTTGTGTCTCTGTTGAGTGGTAGGGGCTGTTTTATGGGGTTGCAGAGATGTAGTTCAGGGTGGAGACCCTGACTGTGGATGGTGATGGTCGCTCTTCTCACAGCTCGGTGTCGGCCACAGGAGTCTTGGTGGTGGAGTGCCCATTGGTGGCGGCTGGTGTCTGGGTCTTGACTGCTTCAGGGGACTCACCGTTGATGCTGGGCTTCTCCTGGGGCTCAGGGGGTGTGAGGGGAGCCACAGAGACTAGAGTGTTGCCTTGATTCTCCTCATCCACCTGATAGGAGTCATCCGGCTAATAACAAACAGAGACAGACACACATGTTCAGACCAAAATATCACTCATAACAATGAGTTGTGCTCCTTCTTTTATTTCAATGCAATGTCAGTGCTCAAATTTCTGAGGGTGTTTAGGGACATTCTCTAGGCAAAGTTTATTAAACTTTACTGAGCTATGTCTATGTACATGTGATCATGCAATGCAGAATACAGAATGGGAACACAAGTTCCTGTGATCGTTTTTGCCACTTTGCTGGCTATGCGCTAGATCACGGGACATTCTGACTCAAACTGCATCTACAGCTTGAAACTATTTTGTTATTTCATACCAGTGGCAGATACTGGTCTTCAGTATTTTACAATGTAAAACTGTCAAAGCTCCAAACCCATCACTTGCTGAATTTAAACCAACAGTCTCAACAGACTGAAAAAATACAGCTGCAGCTCTCTGGTACAGATATGATACTGTTAAGAATTTTCTAAAAAAACATTCACTTATAGCTTTGGTCAGGGTATGGGCCTTGGCTCATTAAAAACAGTTGCACACCTCTTCACGAACATTCATTTCAGGACAAATGAAG
This sequence comes from Chanos chanos, assembly GCF_902362185.1. Classification (NCBI taxonomy): domain Eukaryota; kingdom Metazoa; phylum Chordata; class Actinopteri; order Gonorynchiformes; family Chanidae; genus Chanos; species Chanos chanos. The sequence goes on along the minus strand of NC_044497.1, from coordinate 23,541,285 downwards.
CAGGAGATCATTAGAAAACTTTTGTATATGCACTTATCTGGAGTGTGTTTTTTTGATGAAGAACGTTTTGGACTGAACTGACAAGACACTCGTGATAGAGCTCTACCAGTGATTTTCTACAGGAGAAGAGAGGGTGGAGCCAAACACTGTATGTGGGTGTGCCCAACACCAAGTCCCTGAAGATTGCTGAAGATCTGCCTTGGCCATGCTGTTGACTGAGTGTATGAACATGCTGTATGGATGCATTCCCTCATGAGGTTCACAGAACCCTCAGTGGGTCTCTACACATGCACGGCCTACGGTAAATCTCTCTATGAGTCTTCAGTATATTAAATGAGTACCCACTAATCAGTGTATTCTCAGTGTCGATCTATGATTGGGCAAACATCATAAACATTCTCAAGACTAAATGGGCATAGAATTAAAATGTAGGTACACCAGCTCTAATCAGTAAAACTAAATAAGTTTGATTCAGTCCGGGTGAAATGGTGAAAAGAACAGCAATGTCTCACACATGTCACTGCTCCAACAGACTTCTATGTAACAGATTGTAGTTTCAGAAAAAGCAAACAAAAATAAGCCAAACAAACAATTTCATGTAAAATCATGGTATTGACAAGCACGGGCCATATGCAACTCCTTCTCCTCTATGCCTGAGATGCGAAAGTCTGAGATGGCGAAAATCTGAGATAATGAAAGTCTGAGATAACAAATGTCTGAGATAGTGAAAGTCTAAAATGGTGAAGGTCTGAGATAGTAATGGTCTGAGATAGTGAAGGTCTGAGATAACAAAAGTCTGAGATAATGAAGGTCTGAGATAGTGATGGTCTGAGATAGTGAAGGTCTGAGATAATGATGGTCTGAGATAGTGAAAGTCTGAGATAACAAAAGTCTGAGATAACAAAAGTCTGAGATAGTGAAGGTCTGAGATAGTGAAAGTCTGAGATAGTGAAGGTCTGAGATAGTGAAGGTCTGAGATAGTGACAGTCTGAAATGGTGAAAGTCTGAGATAATTAAAGTCTGAGATAGTGAAGGTCTGAGATAACGAAAGTCTGAGATAGTGAAAGTGTGAGTAGTACTCACCAGTTTCATGCCCTTGGCATTGCTGTTGCGTTGGGTCTTCCAGCAGTAGCCTGCGATGAGGAGAGCAGCCCCAATGAGCCCAGACAGTAGCAAAGCCACCAACACTGTGGGCTGGTGTTTCCCCCAGCGTGGGGAGGCCTTCACCACGCCCAGCTACAGGAGGATCACAGGAATAATGTGTGGTTGATATACACATCGTATATATACTAGCTAGCACTAGCTAGCTCACAGGTTTGATGGCCATTTGTAATTATCACGTTGAGATAGTTGGTTAAGGCCTGCATTAGAGTAGTGACTGTATTTTTCACTTTGTCTAAGTTCTCACATGCACATGTGCGGAGCTCTCTGAGCGTCACACATCAGAGTTAATCACACAGACCCGTTAAAGACATGACTGTGATAGAAGGTAAACAACGACACCAAGATCAGAGATACATTAACGGGTTAGACTAATTGGTTTGTGTGTAGTGTTTGCATGTGTGTGTGTGTGTGTGTATGTATGTATGTACATGTGCATGCACGTGTATATGTGTGTGTGTGTGTCTACAGGTGGACTGTCAAAGGTTTAGTAACAGAAGCAAAGTCCTCCCAGCTCACCCAGGCCAAAGATGACTTCCAGCTGGGAGAGGGAGGTAATAAAAAGATAGAAGAAGGGATAGAGTGGGGAGGAGTGCATATCACTGGTACTGATGTCAGCAATGGCTTCTAAGCGCTGATGGGAGACTAAGGGGAGAACTCAAACATTTTGCACCCTCCTGCACTGAATACTCTCTTCTTACTTGTTTTTTCACTCCAAAGGGTTTGACATTAAACTGAGTGATGTTGCACAGTCATTGCACCTAAAGTGTAGACTTCAAACCTGATGTCCCCATCAAGTGCTCTCTGTGCACCTCAACCCATCTGCCACATTAGTTTTGTCCATGAACATGCAAGTGATAGGCATTCACAAGTATGCATTTGTAATTTGCACGTCATGCATAGTAAATAGCACCAGTGTGTGTTTTCTGTTTCAAATCAGTCATGAGGCATAAACTGCTCTTGTCATTTAGACACACACCTTTTCTTTGAGATGATCAATCTTCCCAGTCACACCCTGAAGATCATCTGTGTAGAGAAGGAAAACTCAGGGTTTAGCAGACGTTATGTGGATAATGAGACACATCCATATTCCAGCATTTCTTCTTGAGATTGAATTCATTGTCTGTGCAGACAGTCTAGTCAAAAGCACACCTGTAACACTCTGGCCAATCAGGATCGCACTGTTGGAATTCTCCTTTTGGAAGATTTGGAAATTACAGGACTCAGAGTCGCAGAATTCAGTGCCATACTTCTGAACAAGCTGTCTGGTGTGCTCCTGTGAGAGAGACATGAGAGAAATGCTGACATTGCTATGACACACACTTTGTACACACAGCGTGTTAAGGTGATACTTGATGATGCATGAAGATTAATAAATGTTGGTCTAATACACAGCTTCCATGTACAGCCTGATACATATTTCATTTAAATCACTGGCTTTGTCTTACAAGTTGTTGTCAGGTTTTGAACCCAAAATACTCTCAAGATAATATTATCTGTTAAGAATAATCAATTATTACAAAGTATCACCTCTAGTGGAGAATGTGTTATCAGGAAACACGATTTACTACTACACAAGAATAAAACAGTGTTATTTAGAAGATGAACAAATATCTGTAACACAATCTCCACCAAACTCTTTCCTCAAACTCTTTCCTTTCCTCCAGTTCTTACCAACGATCCTCTTTTAGTTCTCCTCCATAACGAATCGTGCCCATCAGTCAGCGTAAGCCAGGCTAACACATCTTTCTTCCAGTCTCTCACTCACCTGCCAAAGCAGCTTTTCATGCTACCTGCAGTTTACCACTGTGAGCAGAGCTCTGGTCAAATGACAGGACCTGACAGTCAGTGATCACTGCCCACTATGAGGATGGAGATCAATCCTGTCTCACACCATGCCTGTACGAGACAAGTGGGTTTGTGGGATACAAGTGGGTTTGTATCCTCTGGGCCACAGGGGGTAAACGTCACCGCATTTTTAACCACACTTTATAATACAGAGGACCTTCAGATATCCTCAGGAGCAGAAATGTTGGTATGTTAATATGGCATTCAACTGTTAGCCGGCAGTCTGGACTGAATGTTCATTGCAGTGACCTCGCTTTGAACGATTCTTCAGATAGGCAGTGAAAGTTTCATTAAGTGAAGTTTGATGTTTGCTTTCTGCTCTTGTCATGGGATTGTGTCTGTTTGGACTGTGTTTTTCTCCCCCCCCCCCCTCTCTCTCTCACAGTGTGTTTCTACTCATCCCTGTTTCAAAGAACTGAGAGCAGTGCAGGCCAGGCTTTGAACAGTCTCTCTCTCTCACCCTCTCTCTCTCTCTCATTCACTACAGAACATTCTGGTTGGTTCAAGGTGTACCACAACTGTGTATGTGTGCTACAGAGTTTGTTTGTGTGTGTGTGTGTGTGTGTATGTGTGCATGCGCGCACGTGTGATTGTCTAACCTTTCAAATACGACTTTGTTCACTTTTTACAGAATCCAGTTCACAGAATTTCAGAACTCCATACAGTCATGCATGTAGTCAGCTCCATTAAAAAAAAGAAAAACAGTCCAGCAGTCCCCACTTTTCCTCAGACTATGAGATCACTGTGTTACACAACCATACTGGGAACGGAGCCTTACTCTGGGTAATGTGATCTGTACTGTGTGAACAGCCTCGCAGGCCGTGTGTGTGTGTGTGTGTGTGTGTGTGTCTGCGTGTGTGTGTGCCTGTCTGTGTACAATTGATCTGAGGTTTACACTGCCCCTGTAAGCTGGGAGGAACTGTATGGGGCTCCCTGGGTGACAGTCTCACTTTCCCTATCCTAAATTTCAGGCCCCTGATGAGGAGTGTGTCTGTGTCATGCCTGCGTGTTCCTCAGGCACTCAGAGCAAATTCAGCGGAGGTTGATGTGGAGAATGGTTCAACTTTCCTCCCTTATCATTCTGTGCACTCTCTTTCTCTCTCTCTCTCTCTCCAGTTGTCTTAAAGTGTTTAGAGCCAAACCATACCAGAGGCATAAACAAATGAAAACTATGTATGCTTTTGGAGGTGAAGATGTTCAAACAAGGCCATGTAAGAAGTCATATCCTTCCAGAATCTGAGGACATATATCTGAGTTAGCCACTTGACAACAGGAAATTTGCTCCGAATGAGTCTCTAAAAAAGGTGAGTGAGACTAATGTGTGTTTTCTTTATTACTAATGGCCTTAACCCATTTGTGAGATGCGTGTTGGTGCTGCTTTGAGGAGAAAGCCCTCTGATTTTCTCATGGGAATATTAAAGTGGACATTTTTAGCAGACACATTTCTGAACATCTCTCATTGAGAGATTTTCCACTCTGTTCAACATCAGTATGGGAAAATAGTGTGTGGACATGATGTTCAAGGTATTTCTTTTACCAGGTTTCTCTCTCTCTCTCCCAGTCTCTGTCTTGGACATGAATGTTCTTCATTAATAGTCCCAGCAGAGAGAGAGCTTGTCCTTGGCCAAGCTCTCTGCTCTATTCCATATTCAGTTGGTTTTCCTGAATCATTTAAACAGAGCCCCCTGAAGTGGAATCTCCCTAAAAAACCTTTAGACTGTAATTTAGCAGCCAGCTGGGGAAAAGCTGACCTCTGTTGAACTATGTTTGGGTATTCAAGCAGGTGAGCAGCACACTCCGAGTAGGACTTGTCTTTAGTTGTTTCTGGAAGCTCTAGTTAATGAAAATCACATCGACCATTTCCACTGCTGACTCCTGCCCTCCAGCTCAGACATTATTTCCATATGCTGATCTGGCATTAGTCAGAGTCCAAATATCTGACTCCAGATAATAATAATAATATAATAATAATAATACAAGCTTATGTAGAGCCCAATATCACTATTTATAGTCTCAAAGGGCATTGCATGTCTATAACAAAGTCAAATCAGAATTATATTATCCATAAGTAAATAGATAAGTTTAAAGGTATGGAGAGAGTTTGCCTCCTTAATTTCTGTTGGTAAACCATTCCAGAGGAAGGGAGAGCGGTAGGAAAAGGCTCAGTTGCCAGCAGACTTCTTTTTAGCTCTTGGAACGATTAATAGTCTAGAATCTTGTGAGCGCAGGGTGCAAGGGGGGATTATAGGGTGTAATTAAGTCAGATAGGTAGGCCAGCGCAAGGCCATGTAAAATTTTATATGTTAATAAGAGGACCTTAAAATCTGCCCCTGCATGAATTGGGAGCCAAAGAAGGGAAGCAAGGACAGGTGTAATGTGATCAAACTTCCTTGTTCTGGTCAGAATTCTGGCAGCACCATTCTGGACCAGCTGAAGACTACAGCTGAAGAGTACAGAACACTGCAATAATTGAGGCGAGATGTGACGAATACGTGAACAATGGTTTCTGCATCAGCCATACTTAGAAAGGGCCCTATTTTAGTGATATTACCGAGGTGATAAAAGGCAGTTTTGGTTGTGTTTTTGATATGAGTGACTAGCGAGAGACTAGAGTCAAAAATCACACCAAGGTTTTTAGCTGTAGAGTTTTGAGAGATGATGCACCATAGTTAAGCTCATGGTATTCAGAGGTCGCATTACTATAGTGGACCCACTGCTTTCTCTCTGAGAGATAAGATTTAAACCAAGAGAGTGCCAGACCACGAATGCCAATTTGATTTTCCAGGCACTTTAACAATCCAGTGTGATGCTGCACTCAGATCAAGCAGAATAAGAATAGAAGTAGCACCAGCATCCATGGCTAATAAAAGATCATTAGTTACTCTAGAAAGTGTGGTTTCAGTCGTGTGAAAACACCTGAAGCCTGACTGAAACATTTCAAACAGACTGTTAGAGGACATATGGACTATCAGCTGAGCAGCTACAATTTTTTCAAGTATTTTTGAAAGAAACGGGAGATTAGAGATCGGCCTATAATTATTTAAGGTTTCAGGGTCAAGGTTCGTTTTTTTAAGTAAAGGTGTGATCATTGCCATTTAAAAGTGAGAGTAAAACACCCGATTTAAGTGACATATTTAGAAGGTTTAGCACTAAATAAATATAGATATACAGGATATATAGATATATAGAAGCAGTCTGTGCCACACGACCAAGAAAAGCTCTATGTAAAGTTTAGCAGGTAGGGGATCAAGGAGGCTGGTTTAGCAGAGTACACCAATTTGGACAGTGCGTCTACATCCGTGCGTATGTTAAAAACTCCTACTTAATGTCTCTCTTTTACTTATTTTCTCTTCAACAAAAGTAAGTTTTGGGTGGAATTCTCAATTTCCAGATTAATTTTTCACCTCTCTGTGATGGAAGGATTTTATGCTTGCTTTAAAACAATAGGCAAGATGAGAGATGTTGTTTAACTGTCACATCCAACAAATTAATCTCTCTTCCTCTGAGCATTACATTTCTCCCTTTTCCAAGGTGCATGAAACAAGATAGCCACAAGCACAAACCGAAAAGTCATAACTCCCACTGTCACAGTGTCCACTCTAGGATGACAAAGGCCTCACAACCTGCTCCCTTTCCTTCCTTTTACCACACAGCACTGTTTATCTTTTGCCTGCACACTGAACGAATGTGTTTGACACTACGTCTCGCTGATGGGAGCCTGACTAAAGCCTGCTAATGTTTGCTTCTTAAGCAAAGGTTGATCTCTCTCTGTTTACATGGAAGATAGGTCCACACACCTTAACTACAGAACACAAATGTATACTAGAAATATATGCTGAAATCACAGGACACACATATACACTATAACTACAAGACAGAAATTATACAGTCACTACAAGCTGATCAGAGGCACATTTAGGCATGGGCGACATGGGCCCGCACAAAGAAAATCGAAATAATGACATTTGCCCGATTGGTTTTCTATCGCTCATTTGCACGTCACGTCAATGATATCATGTCACTGTCAAATAACCTCGTTAGAGTACGCACCCTGATTCTAGTTTGTTAGCTTGGCAGGCTACTGCCTAGGAAGGTCTCCCACTCAGAAGTACGAGATGGGGAGTGGGACGGGGATGGGTTAATCTCAGGTCCCCCCTATGGAAGCCCGAGGTTGGTGGAGCAGGGGAATCTATCAAATAGCGCACCCCTAGCTTTGTACAGTGCTAATGCAATTGTAAAATCAGTCACACTACGAAATGCCACCAAATAAAGCACACTTCATTCATAATACTGTAAATATATAGTTTCACAGACATATTGTTGCATTTTTTCTGGTTTGCGCAAAATCCTTAATATAAGACCAGCCAGACTTTTGGCTCTCAGAATATCTCTGGTCCTTGTTATGCCAAAAGACGGAGAAAGGAGTTAACCATGGCAGCGGTAATCTAGCTCGCTTCTACAGTCTCGTTGATTTATGCAGGTAGACATATTTCTACACTGAGGGGTCACCTGCCTTTCTTTAGCTGATCCATACAAACTCTGAACAAGAACAAGCAGAAGCACGTTCTCGCTCGTAAGCGAGGGAGCTCATAGCCAGCCCAATCCACATTATTTTAGGCTAAATGTTTGACTCCCTGTCATGATGTCACTCTGCACCACCAGCCAATGTTGTGTCTAGATCGCAAGGTACATAACGTGATAAAGTTTAAGAAGAAGGGCGACACGTACAGTGGCTATGCAATGTATTTTGTTGATTTGGAAAATCGGAATGTCCAGCAGAGATTATTTGATTGTAAAGCACAATTTCTTTGTAATTCCAAGTAGTTCCTTGCCCCCCAAGTTTGAAACCCGTTCTGGTGCCACTGGTCTGCACACCATCAAGGTGAATTGGTTTAGTATTGACTCTTGGTTGACAGTGTTGGGGGATGGGTAATGTATGGATGCTTCTTTTTGAGATTCATTAGTCTTATTTTTGTACATATTTTTATATTTATACAGCTTTGAAGGTTATGATTATTTATTTGTGTTGTTCTGAAAATCTGAATAAAGATTACAGTTAGTGCAGAATGTTGCCAAATATATACTGTAACTACAGGGCACAACTATACACTCTCACTACAGGGCACAAATATACACTGTAAATGAAATGCGCTCTGTAACTACTGATGCTGCATCGTGTGGCACAGACTGCTTCTATATATCTATATATCCTGTATATCTATATTTACATTCAGTGTGATATGATCTCTAAATGAAGGCCTCCAGTTTTGTCATTAAAGCAAATAGTGCTTGCAGGACCCTGTGATCAGAACTGAATGAATCTAAATGCCTACTGCTGTGTCAAGACAGTAGGAATTTTTTTGCTTTGTTTGGTTTTGGTTTGTTTTGTTTTTTTGGAGTATTTAAGTTGTGTTGTCAGGTTGCTATTAGGGTAAATGTTAATAAACATTACCAGAAGGAACTCCATGCTTCATATTGATCAGTCTCAATGCTCACATGTCTTCAATACCTTTTAGTTAGCCAGTATGGAAGACTCAGTTATTCATTCCAAAACCTGCCTACTCCATCTCAGTGCTTTTTCAAACAGTATTCAACAACTAACACAAAGCTAAATTAATTGTCAACTCCTGCAGCAGCATTTTGGACTTAATCAAACCGACAGTCCTTCAGTGTTTGTATCTTCAGACCCTCCATTCACTACTCACACAGCTGGAGAAAGCACTCAGTTCAATCTTCACAGCATCCTTGTCCTTCACTGTGTCTTCATCCACACACATCACCTGAGAGAGGACAGACAGCTCATTTGTTTCCCTACAGTTAAATGCTTAACAAAGTCACTCTTTTACACAAAGATAAGAAGTTGTCAAAAAGGGGGTTTCTTTAGCGTTGGAAAATATTGACTTCTCTATTGAGAGTTCTGATGGGGTATGTTACTGTCAGTCTAATGTATTCTCATGTAGCAATATTTGATGGTACATAAGCCCCCTAAAATGATCAGTAAGTAAAACTGTAAGACACAAACACAGAGTTTCCTTTCCCAGATTTCAACTGCTTCCTGATGGACACTTACATTTACCACTCGCTTGATCATCGTGTTGTGTGTCCAAGGTTTTACAGTGACTTTTGTGTCTATGTGGGACCTGGGAAGACCATCAAGAAAAGTGTAGAGTTGTCTTATTTTTGGTTCCTCAGAAATCAGGAGGGAACCAAGCTGAGTAGTGGAGGCACTTTCTGGTTGTGCAGTTTCGCTGGCCTGTGTGCTGCTGCTGACCTTGTCATGGTCACTAGTAGGACTGTTGGTCTTCATAACACCACTGTCAGATGTGTCTGGAAAGGAAAAACGAAAATCAGAGTAAGACAATACAACAATACAAGTTGATAGAAGATCATGGGTACAGTGTATTTCTCACAAGCTCAAGTTAATGGGTAAAGATGACATAAGCATTCATTTCTTGCACTGGCTATTTCGTTTGAAGTACATGCTTGTTTATACTTAGCGTAAGGTTATCCTTGTAACTGCACGGGAGACACTTTTGGAGAAACATAGCTTTTTGTTTAGTACAGGACTGTCTTTAAGAGGAACTACACCTGTTAAACATTTGGAGAGGATTTCTCTGCTTACGGACTCTGATGCTGATTTGTTAAACCAGCTGAACAAAGCTATGGCAGTTCAGCATATTAGGCTTTGTCTGTATCTGTCTTACACAGCTGTCATTGATGATCCAGAAGTTTTCTTTAAGATTTCTTTTTTTAGCCCTGTTTTTCATTAGGATATAACAGTGAAGACATGTATGTTCTACTGAAGTGTGTTCTTACCCTCTATCTGGGGGGTGGTGGGGGCATTGGTGAGGGATGTTCCGTCAGTTTCGTCTGGGGTTACAGTGGTGCCCTCACCGGATGGGGGTGTCTGAGCACTGGAGTCTGGGCTCAGTGTAGGTGTATCTTGCCCCTCACATCCTAAAACAACATACATATATTTATTTATTTACTTGTCTAGGGTTGAGGAGATATTCAGTTTTGATCTTAAAATGTCACCATGTTTACATGTTATTCAAAGGCAAGACAGTTTATAGTACAGCACTGATGCCAACAGTCAGGGCTGCTACATTCACTAACGTTGACAGCTAAAATCACTCCCAAATCAAGGGTGTCATTTTACAACATACAAGTGCAATGTCCTCCTTGAAGTCTGACTTGCATATTTTGTAATATTCTATTCTATTCTATTTCTCACCTTCAGTTTAACAATCAAATTAGCTATGATAATTCCCCAAATATTACAAACTACCACAATATTTTGAGGGAAAGATCACAAATCCCTCCAGTGATAACAGAAGTCATCTGGCATGCATGGGAGAGACAATGCTGACTCAAACACTGCTGTTTAGACTGTCCTTTAATCTGTTTCCTCCCTCTAAGAAAAACTTACAACACTTAGAAGACACCCTAGCCAGGAAATGACCTTAACAGTATGTCACTATATCTGTCCACCCCCTCAGTGTATTTTCTTAAACAATCTATCCCCCCTTTCCTTCTTATCTATTTTTTTTTCTCATCAATACTCTCCATTCAGCACCACTACTCTGTCAACAGGGTGTAACTGCTCATCACAGGGACATATTAACGCACAACTTCATCTGGTGTAACAACAGCTGCACAGGCATGCTTAAAACTGGTCCTCAGGATTTCTTGGCATGTGGGTGGTGTGTTTGCTAAGAGCTGGCCACCATGGAGATCAGGTTAAAAAAGCTGAGCCCCCTGTCCATCCTCTAATTCTCTCCTGCTTCTCCAGCCACCCCACCCTAAAACAAATCTGGCTGTTTGCACAGGCGCCTGAGGTAATTAATAGCTTAAGTGTGGGGTAGAGATCCTCACACAGCCTGTGTAAATAAACATCACCCTGAAAGAAGTCATGACCCCTGACTTTGCCACACCCTGAGATGGTCCCGAGGGAGAGATCTCATTTTAAATCTTTTTTTTTTCTCCAATGAAGATGCTTATGGCCAGCTTATCCAATGGGCTTTTTGCATGTGAATGTACTTTGCCATTTGGTGACCCATACATTTTCCCCTCCTAACAGTATAATATATATAATATGTTACATTTCCTAAAACAGAAATTCAGTTTACTGCTCAATTTACTTGTTTCAGCATAAGTCAAATCATTGATGAATAAAACTGCATTCTATAACACCTCTATTTTTCCATTAAAAACATCCAACTTTATTGCTGTAGTAACTCTGCAATTACACATTTAAGCACAAGCTAATAAGACCTGGAAAGACTCAAACCTTAACATTGCTCATTCCAGGCCCATATACAACTCTGTGACCCTGCTTTTAAATTATATGAGCCCTAACGCCTCAGGCACACGGCCACATATGTAATGTTGTCTTGTTTGTTTGTTTTTCTACGTTTTTTCCCCCTAATATATAGCCATGGGTAGCTGTCCTCTGGAAGCACGGGGATATCCCTGTTGGCATTCCACAGACAGGGTGTCCCAGTTCCACACTCACTGTCACCCAGGTTGTAGAGTTCAGACCAGTGCTAACATGTGGAGGTGTAGCCAGAGCAGGGATGGGCATCCGCACACACACACACACACAGACACACAGACACACACACACACCCTCTCCAGTATTAGCATTACTGAGGTCCCTTAAAAAAGAAAGGAAGACCTGAGGGAGTTGTCCTCTTACTGAAGCATTTATTTAAATGTTGTCTGGCCTGAGTCTGAGACACAGCAGAAATATAGTCTGACCTGAGTCTAAGGGACTACACACACTTGCCGGTATTCAGTTTACAGTGATCAGAAAAACTCATATAACCATCTTCTGTGTTACACAGCCTTAAGAAAAGATTCTGCTGTATGTTCAGTGTTTAAAGGCCTTCTACGAGCAAGAATGAATCTGATTTCTCTAATTGTGGCACATGGTAAAAAAAGAAGAATGAAAATGTAAAACAAAAATAAGTAGAGTTTCAAATGTATATTTTTCAAAGAGAAATAGATGAATGTCAGTGAAGTGATGTTGTCTCCATCAATACTTTTTATTTAATCTGGTTCCCTTCATTAATGCAGCTCTGTGTAAGTCTCTGATGTTCAAGTTTTCATAAGAAATACCTGCATGTTCTGAGCTATGCGGCTGGTTACAAACCCCGAGCTCCTTTTTACCATTAATGCCAAGCTCTTATCCCACAGCCCGTGAAATACTGCCCACTTGCCCCCCCTAAACTTCCTTTTATCTGGCGCACAGTGCTACACTAGACACTGCACAGTGCCGGTCGTATATTTTAATTGGCTAAACTGGGCATAAATTATCTATCTCTTAGCAACGTTAATAAAATTCTGCGCTGCCTCTCTCAGGCCGAAAGCTGGTGTGTTCCCATGATACACGAGCCATTTCTGAGGATACGTAGTCACAGAAAGTCCCAGTGTCTTTACTCCATATGGTCAGGTACTCTGTGCATAAATGCATATTTGTTAAACATACAGATGTGTTTGAAGAGCACAGAGATAAACTGGAACCTGTCTCTGTGCTCCATGGCCAAGAGCTTTTTATCGAGTTTCACACTGAGTTCAGATTTCCTGTAGTGAAGCAGGATCTGTGTGTTCCTTAGGTTGATGCAATGTGTGTAAGGAACAAGACTCAAAGCCAGCTGTGTTTGGGCCTTTCACTGGTAATTAGACTTTGGCTGAATAGTTAAGTCATAATCACAGTTATTCATAACGCCACAGGAATCCACTCAGATGCTCCAATGGTATATGCAGAAAAAGAAATATATGTACATGCTATGGATGAGGGCAGGGCATGGGAGAGCCCTAAGAATGTGACTGAAAATCTTTTTAAGAAATCATGAAATGTATTTCTTCACCTATTAATGCCCAAACCATATCAGAAGTGCCATACAGAGAAGGAGAAATCATGCTAATCCCTGAATTAATTTTTTTTACAAGAATTCACAAATAGATTCTCTCTGCTTGACTCACATAAACACACACACAGACACATACACACACACACAAACACACACACACAAACAATGCTGAATGCAACCTTCTGTGCAGGAGTTGACAAAAAGCCCAAAATCAGGATAAGCAAAAGATTAGTTTATTTTTATAGGGTTCTGTTTCCATAGCAAACCCTGTTACCATGACAGGTGTTTTGGGGCCCTAGCTCTGACTTCAGCCAACGCTGCGGCTCTGTCAGAGAACAGGGAAACAGTGTTGGGGCCAGAGGTCAGAGAAGGGTTTGGGGAAGGTGGTGTTACCATCTCTATCAATAGGAGGAAGTCTGAATGAATGCCAGGTCATTGGTTTCATATGTTTCTGTTTCTTTCTAAAGTGCCTGTCTCTGAGAGAGAGAGAGTCTATCACGGGGAATGTGTTATCTCCACGCTCATCTGAGCCAACACATACATCTGGACAGACAAACATCCACACCCACAAATACACCCCCCTAGACACGAAGACACCCCCACCCCCACACACTCACTCACTCACACACACACGCACACACACACACAAACACACACACACACACTCACCCTGTTCCACCCTGTTCCACCCTGTTCGACTTTGCTGATCTATCAGCAAAGTTTAAATTTATAATCACAATCTAATGCAACAGCCATAATTGTATTTATTTTAACTTATTTATTTACTTATTTAATTTTACATTTGCTGGAGTCAGCTTCAAACATATAGTGTTATTATTGCTAAAAGATCACTTTCTCCAATGTCAAATCAAACTTGGCTGTTTCGAACCAAAGTACATTACATAAAATCCTCTTTAATCTCTTGGGAATTTCTTTCTTCATAATGAACTAATCAAAGTTCTTTTTTGAGACCTATTCAGGTTGTATTCATCAGGTCAAGAGGTACGTTATGTTTACAAATACGTAAATACACATACAATCCCATATGCCACTGCTAAAATGTGGTTTTGGTTAGATCAAAACGCATATACAGAGACTGGGGAGGACCTGAGGACAGACTGGATAGGACCTGAGGACAGACCAGGGAGGGACTGAGGACAGGCCAGGGAGGACCTGAGGACAGACCAGGGAGGGACTGAGGACAGGCCAGGGAGGACCTGAGGACAGACCGGGGAGGACCTGAGGACAGGCCAGGGAGGACCTGAGGACAGACCGGGGAGGACCTGAGGACAGACCAGGGAGGACCTGAGGACAGACCGGGGAGGACCTGAGGACAGACCAGGGAGGACCTGAGGACAGACCGGGGAGGACCTGAGGACAGACTGGGGAGGGACTGAAGTTTGTGAATGTGTGTGAAGTTCCTCTTTCAGTGTAGGTTTGAAAACTGTAGTCCCTTCAGTGTATGTCTGAGAACTCTAATCCCTTTCAATGTATGTTTTCTATCCATGAATGTGGAATGTCCAAATACCACAAGCACCATTTTATTGTTCTCTCAAACACTCAGAGAATCAGCAGGGACAAAATATGGTGTCCGAATCTGTGAATGTCATGAAGGGAAAACTGTAACAGTTACTGAGGAGATGGCATGTTTGAGGAGGTGTCATATTTGAGGAGGTGGCATGTTTGAGGAGATGGCATGTTTGAGGAGGTGTGTTGTTTGGGGAAGTGGCATGTTTGAGGAGTGGCATGTTTGAGGAGTGGCATGTTTAGGGGGTGGCATGTTTGAGGAGATGGCGTGTTTGAGTAGGTAGTATGTTTGAGGAGATGGCGTGTTTGAGTAGGTAGTATGTTTGAGGAGATGGCGTGTTTGAGTAGGTAGTATGTTTGAGGAGATGGCGTGTTTGAGTAGGTAGTATGTTTGAGGAGATGGCGTGTTTGAGTAGGTAGTATGTTTGAGGAGATGGCGTGTTTGAGTAGGTAGTATGTTTGAGGAGATGGCGTGTTTGAATAGGTAGTATGTTTGAGGAGATGGCGTGTTTGAGTAGGTAGTATGTTTGAGGAGATGGCGTGTTTGAGTAGGTAGTATGTTTGAGGAGATGGCGTGTTTGAGTAGGTAGTATGTTTGAGGAGATGGCGTGTTTGAATAGGTAGTATGTTTGAGGAGATGGCGTGTTTGAGTAGGTAGTATGTTTGAGGAGATGGCGTGTTTGAGTAGGTAGTATGTTTGAGGAGATGGCGTGTTTGAATAGGTAGTATGTTTGAGGAGATGGCGTGTTTGAGTAGGTAGTATGTTTGAGGAGATGGCGTGTTTTTTTGTTATTCCACTAGGCACTGTGCGGCTCGGCAGCTTCTGGCTTATCGAGAAAACACTGAAGGTAAAACAGCAGATCCGGGGTAGGACCAGATGTGTGGGTATACGTGTGGATGGGTAAAGACAGCTCTGAGAGGGACCTGTGCCTTCACATCCTCCTCAGTAAATCTCATATATAACTAAAAAGCTTGACATGAATGAGAAGAGTAAGATATAGTAACACTCTGAAACTAAACTTAAATAGAATGAGCAGGACATCAAAGTGTGTGTGTGTTAGTATAACTAGTTTTAGACCAATCTAGATAGGTTAACTGAAGCAGAAAGAAAATCTCATGTTGACCTTATTGTTTGCCATCTCTTTTACCTCCATGTGACATTGTAAAGATTGTATTGCATAAGATGTACGTTGAGCCCTCAACAATGTGTGTGACTTTAACCAGATATACAGTATGTGTCCTCCCAGGCCTTGTGTGATCTACATGGGAATTTCTCTCCATGTTTAACTCACTAACTGAGACAATAAAATGTCATTAGCTAAACAAAAACTTAATAATTAAGTGCTTCACAGTTTAAACCAATCAACTGTTGCCAAAGAAGATGTTTATATAGCAACTATGTCAAGTCTACCCAAAATTGCTGAAAACAATTTCTGCTGCCAGGACAGACATCAGAAGGTTAACGTGAGGCATATCTTGTCAACCTATCCTGGAATGACATGGCCCATCTCAGAATGGCCTATTTCCTCAACTAAATTTTAACAGGGGTCGTTTCTTCAAGAGCCAGGAACAGAGACAGGGAAATTACATATCAACCACCTAAGCTGTCAAAAGAAATTGTATTGTCTTTTATGGGCAGGTCAGTGGAAGGAAAGTTATATGGCAGTTCCTCATGTCTTTACATGAAAACACAAGCCTTGCAGTCTTCCCAGAATCCCATGGCCTTCAGGATACCTGAGCACATACGGTTTGGTTTAGTCTGATATTGTATCTATTTATAAGGGTCTGAGTTTAGAGTACTCTCAACAAGCATGCATGTCCAGGGAGGACCCTGATGCCCTGCTTACCCAACTCATGTGGGCTGTCCTACCCACAGGTAGTGACGGAATGACAAACACATGTAGATGTGCTTTATGGTTTCTACTGCTCAATTCTTGCATGACAAAGCCAAAAAACTCAGGTCTGTTCTCTCTAGTTCGCTGTCTCTTGCTTATCTTTCTTTCAGAGGAGGCTGTCACTCATCCTCTTACCCAAATGCAAGAAAGAAACAGCCGAGTTGTACAGAGCTGGCCCTGTAATATTCTCCAACAGGACCGTGGATGTAGCCTCCAACAGGGAGGAGTCCTCCCTGCATTAGCAGATGTGCAGATCTCCAGAGAGCATTTATCCTCTCCTCTGACTTCTCTTGAACATGAACCCTTGACGTCCCCACAGTGTTTTGGGCCAAGCTCTGGTTCTCAGCCTTGGGCCTCATAGAAGTGCTCCACCCAAGCCGCAGGGAGAGCACCTTGGCTTTCATCACTTTTTACCCCCCCCCCTTCCAAATCCATTTCTTCTGCTCCAGATGTTATTGCAGCCCAGCTCAGGCTTCTCCTTAACCTAAGAACTCTCCTAGCAAAGCCAGTAGAATGACAAGCAAGTCTTGAATTCCTCCCAAAGCTCCCTCAAAGCCCCCAGGGGACATGCCAGGACCTGAGAAATGTTCAGGGAGGCCTGAGTGGGTCACATGGCCTAAGGATGGGACACAGAAACCAAGTTGTTCTCTGCCCAGCAACATGGTCCAAAAGCAACTCAGAATAAGAAGGCCTTCTATCACGGAGACTTCACTAACTCTTCGCTTTGTTAATTTATTATCATATGGAGATCATATGAAGGCCATTAATCTGGTATAACTTCAGTTTAAACCTAAGTATGGCCATAACAAAGGTAACAGGTAAACCTAAGTATACCTATGTATGGCAAAGTATAGAGCAATAACAGTAATTAAAAAAATCAAATGGTACAATCACCACTGGATGAAAACTTCACACTTGCAAAATAGTAACTTCATTTCCCACAAGGTGCCAGTTTCGATTTCCATGGAGTATGTGTTCCCCCGAAAAAGCCTGACATCCAACGCTCCCTTCATCTATTGAAAAACGTGAGAGGTGTTTATATTTCTGCGCTAACTGATTGCAAACGTTTTCTTAACAGTCTGCCCACACCCCATATGTTTTTTCACCAAACAGGAATTGATCGTATTAATGTTATGGAATGTTAACTCTGCCTTTGGATGTGGCCAAACTCTCACAGCACATGGTAATCTCACAGCCTGTGATGAAGGTGGGTGATACCTCAACGCAGCCCTGAAATATTCCATTTATAATCAAAGTGAATTAAAATAATAAGCAGCAGCAACATCATCATCATCAACACCAATAACAACAACAACAATAACAATAACACCACTTCATGGTGTATTCCAGAAAGTGGGTTTAATGAAAACTCTGAGTCAGTTACTTCAGAACAAGTAGTAAACCTCCTAAGAAAAGAGCCTCTATGGCTTCATTCTCCTACCAAAACAAAGCCATAGGGCTCTTCTATTAGGAAGTTTACTACTTATTCTGAGTTTTCACTAAACCCGCTTTGTGGAACACCCCCCATATCTTTACACTCACCCCCCCCTTTTCTCTCTCTCTCTCTCTCTCTCTCTCTCTCTCTCTCTCTCAGGTTGTTCACTGAATGGTCCTTTACTCTGGATCACCTTTGCTGGCTTGTGAAGGGTGGACAGCAGATGCCTGCTATTCACAGAGCCAAGAATTTGAAAGTTGTATGAGGAACTGGATGAATAGTTGGGAGCACAACTGTGACACATTTTGGGGTGTACTAATGCCCTCTTTCAGAAGAGTTTTATCTTGTAACCCAAACCCTTGTTTCCTCAACAGTACTCCAGTCAACGCTCTGTGAACAGCCATTAAATACCAGCTGTCTTCCTCTTCACAACACACAGTCAACACCAAAGGCATTGTATGGGTGCAGATGTCCCTGGCCTGTTTCCAAGCCCTTGTTTCTCGACACCAGTGTCCAGACTGATGCATGTAAAAGGATATCAAAATATACCATGAACTATAGTCTCTCCGTATGAAAAACAACAAAAAAACACAGCAGAAAAGTTGGAAAAAGACAAATAATTTGGGGGGTGTGAAAGGGTGAGTGCTGCCTCTTCTACCCACTGCCCCCAGCACACACACACACACACACACACACACGCACGCACATGCACCCGCACACACACACACACACACACACACACACACACACACACACTCACACACACACACACACACACACACACACACACACCACACTCACACACACACACACACACACACCACACGCACACACATTTAAAGGACGGTAATGCTTGAGTTGCATGCTCTGTCTCTCTCTCCCTCTGTCTTTCTCTCTCTCTCTCCCTCTGTCTTTCTCTCTCTCTCTTGCCCTGTGCGTAACAATTTCTTTGGGTTCTTTAACACTGTGGTTGGTGGGTTGGGTAGTCAGCCATGAGAGCCACATTGGGTCTTTTCAGGCAAGAAAAGGATACAATCTTATGTTTTCAATTAGGACACATTAGAGAGAATTGTAGCAGGGTTGTACTGGGTGCTGAACATTAATTACCAGCTGTAATTATCCGACCGGTAAAAGGGAGGCCCAGCCAAAGTACATTAAATCTGTTTATTCTTCAGGCAAGGCATCTGTTTTTCTCTTTAACAAGCTCAGAATGACCACTGCTCTCTACCTACTGTTAGACTGCTGTCGTCTTACCCAATGCAGAAGCTGCTGCTTTTTATGAAAACTGGTCTGATGCAGAAAAACACCCCAAAACTACTGTGAGTCAGCTAATTCAACATGTGGCTAATTGTCTTCGTTCCCTGTAATTGGACCAAACAGTATTTGTTTGTTTTTAACAATTTAATTACAATCAAGTGGTTGTAATTTGTGAGCTACGCTATAATGACCGGGAACACTTTACTATGCTATGAAGTTTAGCTGCTGAGCTGTTGTTATGCTGTTTTGATGATTCAAACGTCAGACGCATCCAGATTTTCCACTCTGGCAAAATTTCATGTCGGCAGAACTGCTGGCTCTGATGTTTTGACTCAGGTCTGTGGAGGCATTCTGGTGCCAAAGACACTCAGTAAGAATGAGACTGCAGTGGCTGGAAAGTGGGCTCGCTCACTGTGAGAGTTGTAAAAACTGTATCGATGCAGAGGGAGGTGGGAAACAGAGCGGCTCCCACCAGTTCAGCCATACTTGGGAGAGAAGCATTGAATGCCAGTGTTCTCCTGTTGTTCAATAAGGAGTGTTTAGAAAAGGAGAAAAACATCAGTGACTAGGTGCTTTGTCCTGTCTCTGAGCTTGAGGCATGTTTGATTCATTTAATATCTTTAATATGCAGTTTTGTACTCTGAATGTCTATATCAGCCATAGACGTGGTGATATAACAAATGAGGTAACCTTCTGCACCATGTTCAGTAGTTTCAGCTCGTGCAGCTTTCATGGCGCTGTTTGTTTGTTGGAGTTCTTCCAGTCAAACACCGTGTCCAAGAGCAAAATTGCACGTAAAAACTCACACCTCCCCTTTAAAAGGCCCTACTCCCTTTGAAACATCAAACTAGTCAGTAGCATGTGTGCATATGAGGTAAACAGCCTGTGTTTGACTCCTGTCTCAGACAAACACCTCGTCGGTTGAGCTCACAGCTCAGGGCTCAGCCCACCGGTCCACAGAGACTCCTGGGTCTGTGTACATCCAGCTCCAGTGTCAGGTATCTGATGCAAAAAGCCTGATGTCTGTGAGAGAATGACATGATGGAGAGCGAGGGGAATTTACCAGCTTGCTTTTGAGCAGTCTACTGGAGCTGATGGTTTTGAGTGGAAACAAATGTCAATATTCAGTCCCTTGTTTTGGTTGGCCTGCAAACACTGTCATGGATCAAGAAGAAATCTAGAAATCCAAAGCATAAGATATGAGGGCTTCTTACAACTCTCTCTTTCTCACACACACACACGCACACACTAACACACACACACACACACACACACAAACTGCGTCATGGCATGTCTCTCACCATGGCCTCTGCCATTCGTCTGGTCTTATCTCAGGCAAAGCTCCTCAATCATTACAATGGCATGCAACAGATAGAACACTCATTCACAGCCATGCATTTCCTCTCTCTCTCAGTCCTCACTGTGGGAAGCTTTGTGTGCACACGCTGTCATAGACGTTATAGTGACTGTGATCTAAATGGCTTTGCTGTGCTGGTCAAGCCCATAAAAATGCCAGTCCAGCCCTTTGCACAGTGCAAGGCTAAGCTAGCTAATGATGAACTCTCTTGACAGCTGTGGCCTTTTTAGCGGCTCCACCCTCTGGTACTTCTCCTTCAGGCGGTGCGACTGGGCTGAAGGAGGCACTTTCCACCTTTTACTTCTAATGCTGTGTTTAGTGTACTAAGACTCAAGCTTGTGTCCAGCTCTCACACTGTAATGCAATGTTAGCAGTATTGACAATGCAAATTAACACATTCCTGGTATGCTAGGCTGTTCCAGCTGCTAAAAGAAGTGTGAAAGTTTCCTCCACCCTTTACAGGTTATGCAAGGTCAGAAACCACCAGCTCCTGCTCCTAACTCATTCCAAACAGTGTTTATTTGGACCATCTCCACTGTGTTGCCAAATAGTTGTGCATGAGCACACTGGCTAAACTGCAGGCCAGAGGTAAAAGACCGTTAGCAGAACCCGGCTGGTGTTTGAGAAAAACATGTTTGGAGTGGTGGGCTGAGGTCTGAGCCATAGTGTTAGCAAAAAACATTTGCCTAGAGTCTGTGTCACAGCGAGCCCCCCCCCCTTCTCTCTTTCTCCCGGTCTCTTTCACAACAAGGGTCCGATGACTCTGTAAGAGAGATGTTTGCTCTGGTGGGTCCATGCCATATTTAGGCCTTTTGTACCACATCAGAAGACAGTAGGAGGAACCACCTCCTCCCACTCCAGGTCGTTTCTCACTCACTCGCTCATTATCTAAGCTGCTTATCCTGATTAGGGTTGCGGGGGGGAGCCTATCCCAGCACTGATAGGGCAAACACCCTGGACAGGTCACCTGTCCATCACAGGGCAGACACACTCACCTAACCTGCTTATCTTTGGACTGTGGGAGAAAACCCACACAGACACGGGCAGAACATGCAAACTCCACACAGAAAGGACCCTGGCCACCCAGGGTCCGTCTTGCTGTGAGGCGACAACACTATCCACTGCGCCACCGTGCCACCCTAGGTTGATTCTGTATACCCCTAATTAAATACACCACCAAAAGAAAGTGATTTCATGTTTGGCAATTCAGTTTCACATACACCCCAGGTGTTGTCTCATATGCCCAGTTTACAGATATGATTTTGACTTAAAGCCCTTGAACATGTTTTTTCTCCGTGGTCTCCTGTTTTATGTGGTATAGAATGAGATAAAGCAATATCAGGTTGCACCAAAACTTATGACATTATATGCTAAAGACTTAATGTCTTAAATGTCTTATTTTTGACTTTCTGAAAAAAATGTCCTTTTTTTAGTGTGCTTTCCTAAAGCAGCACGTCACTCTTCAGCTGCTGGTATCAAATCACCCAACAAACTCCGTCACTCGAAACAACATGTGTCAGATTACCAGGCTATGCTCAGAACCCAGCACTGGCAAATATATTTTATCAGTGGGAGAACTCCACTGCACTGCACTTTCATGTCCAGCTTCCTCTGCCAACACAAAGCCTGTGTTTTTGTCAAATGCCTGGAATCAACTGGTTGTTTTCTCTAAGGACTAATGACATCACTCCTCCAAAAATCCACTTTGGCATTGATTAAAGCCTATCCAAAGCAATTACAGTCACTGAAAACAACATGGTTTTTGTTCAGTCATACACATACACTGTGAAATCACTTGCAGGCAAAGGCCAACCTTGTGAGAATCATTAAAGAGCCGTTTTTGACATGATAGTAAACTAACGTTGTTATCTGCGCCTACAGGGGAAAAAACGTTGGATTTTTAGAGACACACCCACTGCGCTACAGCCTGCAGACTGTATTTGCTATTCTAAGCGCTGATCTCCTCCACACATTACAGCTCTCACACTCATGAAGAAGACAGAAGCCCGGGGTTAAAGTGAACAGTGCAACAATGAGGCCCTGATACATTCTCTAATGCAATGTGGGAATTTTCCAGTGACACTCTGGAAGTTTGTAGGCTAACCCTTGCATGGCAAAGTCTCACACGGGCTGCTGTCACACACCAGTGTGAACAAAGTAGCAGGCTGATGTAGTGTGTGTATGTGTATGGCGATCGTGGAGAACAACAGACAGCTGTGACAGTTAAATGATCTGATTTTGTCTACTTTACTAAGGTCCGTAGTGGTGCTGTCTCTAAAGTGTACAGCACATAGTCCAAGGGTTGCTGATAGAAAATAGGGCAAATCATCAGTGCATTTGGAGCAGCCCAAAAGCCTGGGCAAATTGAGAGGTTTTTTGTGAACTAGGGGTGGTCACTTAATTCAATTTCCCTTTTAACTCAAAAATCAAATCAGCAAGTTGGAGTGTACACTCTATACTTGCTTTCAGTGTATATGTGTGTGTGTGTGTGTGTGTGGCATGTGCCTTGATATAAAAACTCTTTTCCCCCATTAAGCAATACTGTCCACCACTTTTTTCCCTTCCTAATGGTTTACAATGTTTCCGTAGCCTCAGCATGGCCAGGTTTTCTTTAGTCTGTCAGGACTGCCCAGTCCAGCCACAGAGGCTCTGGAGAAGTTGTTACATTAGACCAGGCCTAAGAATGTCAAATGGAAAACCAGGTCCAGGCCAGATCTTGGCCTATAATTAGCTATGGAACTGCTGCCCCTTCTGCCCATCTTCCCCCTGACATGGAGAAAACGAACAAAGAGAGATAGTCCACATATCTAAACAGTATTCTGTCCATCCTCTACAGTCAGCATTGGTATAGCCTCAGTACCTTTATTTCATCATCACTAAAGTAACAGATAAGCAGTCACAGCTCCAGTTGTAATCCAGAAAAAAATACTCTTTCAGACAATTTGCTGATACTGTAAAAACCCTTCTTTGTCCAACAAACACAGCATGCTATCCTTTGATTCTGGTTACAAACACAGGCAGACAATTATTTCTTCCCAAAATACAGTGACTGTACCACAGTAAGTCCCAGAAAACATCATGTTTGGAGGAAAAATATAGAACTGAAAGAGAAATTTTTGAAAGATTCTAAAATAGTCCTAAAATAGAAAGGGCTTTTTTCTGTCATGTGCCCGGCCCTACTCCTTTTGCTCCCAACACACACACACACACACACACACACACACACCCCTGTCTAACTCCACCCAGATGGAGCACAGGATGTAGTGTGTAATTACGCTCCATGGCAAGTTTCCACTCCTAAAGCAGCCCCCTTTGTTTCCCGCTAACTTTTTCAAACCGCCTGCTTGCAGTGAAGGCTGTGAACAGCACACTGTCAGGTCAGTGAAGTGTGACTGGGCAGAGCCGAAGCTCAAAGTAGACACACACACTGATCACACACGGTCAGTTTCTTACTAACACCCCCTGCTCACTTTTTCAAATTAGTCTAACTTTCTTCTTCTTCTTCTTCTTCTTCTTCTTCTTCTTTTTCTTCTTTCTTCTACAACTACACATGTTTCTTTCAATTTTAACACACACGGCACAAACTCAGAAGAACAAGGAACAAAAGACATAGATTTGCTGATCAAAGACTATCAAAGATTAAGCCACTCAGCCTGCAGAGATGTGAACGTTTCAGTATAGACAGGAGAACACTCACTGTGCAGGAGCAGAATGCCACATGCCAACACCAGAGCCATCCTCTTCCAAAACCCATTCATTCTCCACATGGTTACCGCCATCCTGGGTCCTCTGTGTGCTGGAGTCAGGGTGCACTGGTCTGAGAGTGTGTGAGAGTAAGTTGAGTTTTGGGTTTCCTCTTACTGCGCACAGAGTGGGACTAACTGGCCGGATAAAGTGTGGCTTGTACTCCGAGGGGTTTTATACGACCCCTCTTCTCTAACTTCCCCCCTCCTCCCTCTCTCCCCCTCGCTCTCTCTCTCTTGCTGTCTCTCTCTCTTGCTCTCTCTCTCTCTCTCTCTCTCTCTCTCTCTCTCTTTCTCCACTCCCTCCTGCTCACTGGCTCCTTTAACCTCTACACTCTTCCCTGCAGCTGAGCCACTCCTCTCTTCTGAGTGAGTGAGAGCGAGAGGAAGTGTGTGAGTGAGTGAGAGAGAGAGAGGGAGTGTGTGTGTGTGTGTGTGTGTGTGTATGTGTGTGTGTGTGAGTGAGTGAGTGAGTGAGTGAATGAGTGAGTGAATGAGTGTGTGAGTGAGTCAGTGAATGGAGGGCAGAGAAAGCTGTGTATAACTGTATATACATGCAGCTGTATTTGTGTTATATCCTGCATGTGTGTGTGTGTGTGTGTTTGTCTGAAGTGTCTGCACCACTGTTTGCCAATTTTTCGACATTAGTATTTGGTGCTCACCCACTGATATCAGTAGTTATGTAACGGTGCTCGTCTTAATTGAGCTAATTTCACCTAACTGATGGAGACATAGTCATAAACCACTGACAAGAAAACAAGCTGGCAGCACTTCAGGCATCAGGTCACATCTGTGTCACAGCATTAGATTACATGATTGTAAAGATATAGTAATAACTGTTCCCTAAAATCCAAACCCAGGCTCTGTGTCTAGTTTTCAGCGACTGGAGAGGGTAGAGCTGGGTGCAGCTTTGAGAAGGTGAGCTGTGTGTAATGCTATACCTGGTAAACCCTCAGTGTGCCCATCCTTTTCTCATATTGTGCACATAGCAGAGAGACTTGTAAAATCGCACAGCGTCACACTCCTGGGGCTGAGCCGGAGTTTTGTGCATCCCTGGACTAATGAGTAATGCTATGATGTCATCCTTACCCCTTCACACCCACAACAGGCATCGTAGAAGCAGAGAAACACACACACACACACACACACACACACACACACACACAAACACACACCAAGGTTATAATAGTTTTCCAATTTCAAATTCGTTTTTTAATTTGATGTTTGTATTCAGTCTGAATTTCTGTTTAGTTTTCATTAGTTTCACCAGTGGTTTCATTAGTTTCAGTTTAATTTTTATTTCATGGACTCACTTCTATTTCATTTTAGTTAAGTTTCAGTTTTAGTAATTTTAGTTACTTTAGTGCAAAAAATTGTCATGGATTAGTGCAGCGTGAAAGGTAATCAGCTTATCATTGAAGATATCAACATTTCAAGACTAAACTTAACTAACATATGCGGTACACTTGTTTCAGACTGAAAGCCTGTCAATACACATAAAAGTCAATACACATAAAAGTCAATACACATAAAAGTCAATACACATAAAAGTCAATACACATAAAAGTTAATACACATAAAAGGCAAGAGCAGGACGTCAAGTTCGTCGCTCATGCTCTGTCTTGCTACATCTTTGTCCATGATTAATGAGTATTCCCGTCGATGGTAACTTTGAGGGTGAACTTTAAGATTTGTGGAGTTTTTCCCTTTGATTCCTACACCACAGAAGCTGTTGCCTGAATTTACCATGCATTTGCTTGTACTGCTTTCACAATTAAATTCAAAATAGTCCCATACAGAACTCGCACGTTTCCTCCCTGAAATATCTGACTTCAATAATAAGGCCTAATTCCATTAGTTAGCGAGTGTAGGACCTGACACGCTATATTGCCGTATTATTGTTGACGACTATCGCTACACGGAATTTTGGGAGTGTGACATCCGCCGGCTTGAGTGGATACGACGTCCACCGTCTTGAAATGATAACGACAATTATATTTCGTCTTTTCCTATTTTATTTTTGTTATTTTTTTTAGCAATCATCATTAGTTTCATTTAGCTTTAGTTTTACATTTTTCATAGGGTAAATTTATTTCAGTTCATGAAAATGTCTTAAAACCATTAGTTTTTGTCTTAGTTCTAGTTTTAGTATACGATAATAATCCTGATGCATACACACGCACACGCGCGCACACACACACACACACACACACATGCATGCATGAACTCACACACACACACAAATACACATGCACGTGCACACTCTCTCTCTCTCTCTCACACACACACGCACAGACACTCTTTTGATGCACATAGTTTTGTTTACAGTTGGATTCCCTCGGTTCACTCAGGGCCACAGCATGTGACTGGCCAAACATCATTCTCAAACAACTGCTTTAGCAAGTCTGATATCCAGGACACATCTGGAAACAGTACAGCAACATGTTCTGTGTGCTTTCGTGGGGGCTGTGTGCAAAATTGCTTGTCAAACCGTTTGAGCAGATGGAGGCTTATGGGAGCCAAGGGGTGGGAGTGGTGGGGATGGGGGGGGGGGGGGGGGGGGGGGGGGCATTGCTCTCCCAGCCTTTCTCCCACATGCCACTTTTACTCCTGTCTCTGTTCCCAGGAGGGGAGTGTGATAGAGTAAACCAGACTCCTTCTTCCTACAGGCATCAATTCATTCATCGTGATGATGACTCCATTCAGTCCACACACACACTCAGACACTCACACACACACATGCACACACACGTGCACGCGCACACACACATGCACACACACACACTCACACACACACATGCACATGCACGTGCACGCGCGCACACACATGCACACACACACACACACACACACACACACACACACATTTGGAAGACAGCAGCTATAATAATCTAAGGCTAACAAACCCTGAGTGTCTTAATCATTTCACCGTGACCACTTCTTCAGACTAATCTGATCATTTTGATAGATTATCTGTTATCCTAATAGAACATCCCGATCTTTCACCTCTTTCATCACTTTCACCACTTTCATTAATTTCATCAGTTTAGAGGATTTATCTGTAGTGATGTGGTGTAGTGTAGTGACAGTGTATATGGTTAAGGGTAAGAGTTAGGGTTGCAATGTAGTCAGTGACTGACAGTGTCATTTTTACAGTCTTTTGAAACCATCAAGAGGTTGTTCTGAGAAGTTTGAGTGTTTAGATTTTTGTAAGTTAGTTTTGATGTTCGTGTAAACTGTTTGAAAACTATGTTTGAGACCCTTAAAGAAAGTAAAGAGCTGTATGTTTTAATGTAGTTTATTTCAGCAACATGTTTGTGTTGAATGAATAGAAATTTTATGTACCGTTTATCATATTTTTCCTTTTAAGTCCTGTCATGAGAGAAGAATTATAATGGGTTTTTTTGTTGTTTTTCTTTTTGAGTTCACTCGCAATAAATCTCATTTGCTATTAGAAATGCATTCACTGCAATGCCTGCTTTTCATTATCTACAAAGAGGATCACTCTATCTTGCTCCCTCTTTTTCGTGCACCCCCCCCCCCCCCTCCTTCCCTGCCTCCCTCTCTCTTGCTTTCTTTTTTCTCTCTCCATCTCTCCTCTTTTTCTTGTTTTCAGATGTTTTTTGAGAACAGATTGCCTCACAGTCATGTTTGTTCTCTGCCTACTCTACATAAATCACACCAGATCAGGCCTGTGAGATCTGAGAGCCATGCCTCAGCCCAGCTCCACTTTCCCTTTTTCTCTCTTCTCCTCATCAGCTCTTTCTCCTCTCGTGTAGGGAATGTGTTGGGACAGAACAGTGCTGTGTTCGAGCAAAAGGTGAGGGGCATTGTTTGGGCACTGCCACTGAATCAGAAGCAAGTAAGTAAAGGAGAAGCATCCAGTATGTGACTTTTGTGACCTTGCTTGTTTGTCAGATATCTGAAGGGCAGGTCATTGTGGGTGGGCATTAAAAGTTCCCCGGCTGTTGCCGTGGCAGCTGGCATTCCAAACAAAGGTGGAGGTTTGGGTGTGGCTGCACAGTATGACTGACTTACCCTGTGGCTATATTAGTAGTCCAGACCAATGCCTGGACTAAAATAGGCTGTTTTGTTATAGTTTTCAGTAACTGCATTAAGGAATTGCTCTGGTTTTGTAATTGTCTCTGTACCTGTCTCTGTCTCTGTGTGTGTGTTTGTGTGTGTTTGTGTGTGTGTGTGTGTGCATGTGTTCTAATCCCTGTTGAAACAGAGGCAGTTAACTGTCTCCACAACTGGAGATCAGCTACTGAGCTGGCCGGTTCCATGTGGTTGTCGTGGTTATGGTTTATGCTTTATGCTTTCAGATGATCCCACTAAGCTGCTGGATATCAATCTGATGATTTCTACAGGGCTGAGAGCAGATCCCTCAGTTATTACATTTACAGCACATTCAGACCAGGGCTAAGGATTTCACCTCCACACTCATGCTGTGACACCTGTGAGCACACCCTGCTTTCAGCCTCGCAGAGGTCTGTGTCACCTGTGAGCACATCCCGCTTTCAGCCTCACAGAGGTCTGTGTCACCTGTGAGCACATCCCGCTTTCAGCCTCACAGAGGTCTATGTCACCTGTGAGCACACCCCGCTTTCAGCCTCATAGAGGTCTGTGTCAAAATCAGAAATGAGCCAATATTACACAGCAGAATGTCATTCTGCAGAATGTCATTCTATTTATATTCATAAACATCAGATTCTATGCCTCTTACACACATATGCATTGATAATGGATTGAGGAGACAGATTTGCTCTCAGTAGTTAACAGATGATTGACATGGAAAACACACCTGTAAGGAATTTCCTTTGAAGAAAGCTTTTAGTGGAGCATTTCTCAACACTTCTGTGAAACTGCTGCCAACATGGTGTTTACCTGTCCAGTCAAAGCCCTCCTCTCCAAACCCCCTCATACACAGTTACCACAGTTAGGAAGTGAAACTGAAAGTTAAGAGAAGATGTAGATGAGCTGGTCTTTGGTTTACTGTTAGTGACACTGATTGATCCAAAATTGTTCCAACATTTTAAAATCTAACTTAATCTAAAATGTCTGTGTAAGATACTGAGTGGAAAATTCTGAGTATATGACTAATTTGAAAAGTAATTTTCCATGCATTAAAGAAGGTAAGATTTGCTGTGAAAACAACAATGAGATGTAATCTGGGATTTCTAAGATCATAACCAGAGTGTTTTACTGAGAAAGCCTGCACTCAGCAGAGGAGGCAGGAATGCAGACAATGACTCTACATTATCCAATATTTAAATACAGGGATGTGCGAAAAGTAGATGACTCATGTATGAATGAATGAAAAAGAGGATACCACTAAGCACTGTCAAACTGAAATTCCACATACACACTGCAGGGAGTGCGAACTGATGAGACATGAGGAAGGGGCCCAGTCAGACAGATGTGAGGGTAGGGCAGGACTGGTTGCAGGAATTTGGCTGGTGCTTGTGTTGAATCAGCATGGTCCAAAGTGTCACACGCACTAATTCAGACCAGGACAGGCAGGAAAATAATATGAAGCCCCGCCCCCACCTTAACTGTCCTGCTGACAACGCCCCCCCCCCCCCCCCCCCCCCCCATTTGGCAGGCTCTTCCTGTCCAAACTCCGGTTCACCCCTTTCCTGCCAGTCTTCTGAAGAGTGAGCGTCAGTGTGTGTGTGTGTGTGCGTGTGTGTGTGTGTGTGTGCGTGCGTGTGTGTGCTTGTGTTTGCGTGTGTGCATGTGTGCATGTGTGTGTGTGTGTGTGTGTGTGTGTGTGCATGCATGTTTATGTGTTTGTGTGTGTGATGCTGTCCCAGAGAGAGACCTGGCACTGACCCGTCCAGGCTCCTTGGCTCTGTTATTGTGAGGGAAGTTATGTTACTGTCAAGATGCTGTTACAGGAACCAACCCTGACAACCTCCCAGGCACCGGAATTGCCATAGCAAGTCAAAAATAGCAGCCTAGATGTACTCTACTGACCATGTCCTGTGAGAACAATAAAAATGTTTCCATCTTCTTACATAGGAGTGTGCGAAAAGTCTCCAGTTAACCTACAGACTTCTTCTATAATGAACTGGAGCAGGTCTGTGCCCAAGCTGGTGTCTGTCACATATAGAGAAAAATAAACATTGGGTTGAGTGAGAGCACCAAGAGATACACAGTAAAGTGTGTGGTGTGTGTGTGTATGTTGGGGGAGGTGGCATCTTTGAGAGAGATGTGGATTGGGACTTTGCTGTTTAACATGAGAAGACAACAGGCAGGTTTAAGCTTTAAGAGAGTGAATGCATTATGCTCTGTCAGTGTTTAAGACTCAGGTCAGCAGTGGGGGTCAGAGTCTCTGCGTCTGGGCCCAGGGCCCTTCCTGAGTGTGTTAACTCAACCCCTGTCGTACTACCACACACAATCAGGGGTGTGATGTCATCTTATTTCTGTGCTTATTGTCAGACCTCTCACCCAGACCATATCCTGCTGATCTTGTATAAACGGTCAGAGGAATTCAGAGTTCTGCAGGAAGAGACGCCCAAATAAAGGCTTAGTTACACTGGGTGGTCACATATCACAGTGAGGTTGTGAAAAGTTTATGTAGAGGGGTGGGAGAGTTTGGACTGATAGGTACTGGAAAGGATAAGGAAACCACACCCTATGTGCTGTTTTTTTGTGTCTGTAAATCATTCATGATTATGGAGCAGGACAAAAGAATATACTTTTTGTGATTATATATTTTTGATTTATCCTCAGATTATCTGGAATATGCAATGTAATCACATGAACGCAAACACACACACTCACACACACACACACACACACACGCACACACACATGCAAAATGAATATTCAAAAGTAAGGGAATACTGGGCTTATGTCCAAACAGTGCCAAAAAACGCTGAAGGATCATTGGGCCTCATTCACCAACTTTTCTTGAGAAGAAATTTCTTCTTAAAACCCACTTACACAGTTTTCACGAAGATTCTGACATTTACCTATGTTTTTCTATCTGGGATTTGTTGTTAGGTGAGAAAAGAATCTACGGCACGCTCAAGAACACACTTACGCACATTGGGCCTCGTTCATCAATATCTTCCCAAGTTTTTTTCTTAAATTTGTCCTTGAGAAAGGTCCTAAGAAAAGTTTAAGAAAAGTTTACGTCAGACTTGTGTTCTTAACGTGTTCTTAAACAGCAGAATTGTCCTCCTCTTTGTTCTTATAAGGATGAATCCAATTGTCCTCGTAAATTGAAAGCACGTACCAGTTGCTCCAAATTAGCATAGGCAAATGCCCCACCAATCCCCATAAAAGGGCATGAGACTGCAGGGCTGTGTGAACACTAAGAAATCTATGGAAGCCTGTTTCTGCCACATTTAAAGAAGAAAAAGTTTGCTTATTTGCTTTATTTTGCGGAATTTCGACTTTATTTCTCGGAATTCCAACTTTATTTCTCACTATTCTGACTTTTTCTCTCGCAATTCCAACTTCTTTTCCTCACAATTCTGACTTTATTTCTCGTAATTCTGAGTTCTTTTGTAACAACCAACAAGTAGCTTGAGCCACCACTTCTGCTTTAATGGTTCAATGCAATGCGTGTACAGTAGCAGACAGGAGCGAAGGCTACAATGGCTGTGTCTGCTCTGTCCAGGTATTTTAATATTTATCCGTAAGTAAAAGTAAAACTGACTGATTCTCACACACCTGCTTTACGGCCTGTCTGGTTTCAGATGGGATAACCCATAAACAGTGTATGTAAAACTACTGCTCACTTATCACAGTCTCCATCAGCTGTTATGTACTCATATTGCTCTTTTTGTTCATTGTACAAAAGTATGAATAAATACGCACTACATTCTGGAGTGTTACATGAGTGTTAGTTTAGTGTTTATCTATTTTAAAAGATAATAATGCTTTGTAACATAATGAAAATAATTATTACAAAATATTATAAATGATAAAAATGTTATTGTAATTTAAATCCTATAAAATTATACAACTGTAGAACTGAAGAAAATGCAATAAACAATTATTTTGCACAAGCATGTCAGCGCTCAAATGTGTGTAAGTGCGCTCTTGAGTGCGCGTAGATTCTGTTCTTATCTTAGAACAAATCCCAAATAAGAAAATCATGCCTCCTACCTTCTCCTCCATACAGATGTTTCATTTTAAAACCTGTCTCAGAGGGTCAGAAAACAGCCCTGCTCCACCCAGCTGTAAAGCTAAAGCTGTGTCAATATGAACAATAAAACACACACACACACACACACACACACACACACACACACGCGCGCTCTCTTTAGTAGAACAGAAATACTCAGACTGACAGTAACACACACGTGTGTATGTGTGATTGTGTGTGTGTGTGTGTGTGTGTGTGTGTGTGCGTGTGTAAACAGATTAAGAAAATAACATGTAACTATACTCTTTCCCATATAACAAATCAACATTACAACAAATAACTTTTTTCCTCTCTCTTTTTCACACGCAACAACAAGCATGCTTGGCTTGTCAGCCAAACCCTACACTTCTCCTCTCTGCACTTACACTAATGTGGCTTCAACCATATCCTTCATTTCAACATCCTTTCATTCTGTCTTTCCATCTCTCTCTTCCTCTGTCTATTTCCCCATATCTTCTCCTTCTCTCTTTCTCCCTTGCCTCCTTTTCTCTCTCCACACTGTGCTGTCAGTTGAAGAGAGAATAGTGTGGGGCCTGCGACCAAACCTGAGTGCTCTTGATTTGGTGGCTTGGCAGACATCTTGGAGTGATTTATTATGGAGTTTCATGAACAAATTTCTCCCAGACTCAGAATAGAGGATTTGGATCACAGAATTTGAAGATAAAGGAGCAACTTTGTCAAACTCAGCTTAACTCTATGATCAGTTTCTCTAGCAGAGAGAGGTTGTAATGCAACTTAAATGAAAGTGACTTGAATGAATGTTCTCTTCCTCAGAGACAGAGTTTTGGGTTTGGGTTTTAGGGAACAGTTATTACTGATCTTTACAACACATGTAATCTAATGCTGTGACACAGCTGTGACCTGACGCTGTTGTCTGAAGTGCTGGCAGCACACACACAAACATGTACACACACACACACACACACATACACACACACACATGCACACACACACAGACACATGCACACACACACACACACACACACACACACACCACACTGGGCACCTAAAACTTGCAGCGAGTAATGTCCACTGTAGATTACACTCTTCTGCGTGAGCATCCTGTCACAGTGGATTCTCTGTGACTTGAGAACCCTCTGAATCCATATCTCCAATGTGAATGAGGAGTGCACTGGAATCCATACTACATACTAAACATACCAGTGTCAGTAAAGGATGTTTTTCTCCAATCAGTGAGGCTTGTCTTTGCCAAACTGACCCTGTGAGATGAATCCCATGAGTAGGGTGATGATCATGACTCTGATTACAGCTCACTGGCAGATTCTGTTGTGGATATCTGTCTGCTCATATCACTGTAAACAAGGCCCTGGATATCTGTTGTCTCATATCACTGTAAACAAGGCCCGGTTTGTGCACAACACAGAGCGCGGAGTGTGTATCTAGTCTGTGTGTTGAGGTTGTGGAGTGTATGTCTTGTCTGTGTGTTGAGGTTGTGGAGTGTATGTCTTGTCTGTGTGTTGAGGTTGTGGAGTGTGTATCTAGTCTGTGTGTTGAGGTTGTGGAGTGTGTATCTAGTCTGTGTGTTGAGGTTGTGGAGTGTATGTCTTGTCTGTGTGTTGAGGTTGTGGAGTGTGTATCTAGTCTGTGTGTTGAGGTTGTGGAGTGTGTATCTAGTCTGTGTGTTGAGGTTGTGGAGTGTGTATCTAGTCTGTGTGTTGAGGTTGTGGAGTGTATGTCTTGTCTGTGTGTTGAGGTTGTGGAGTGTGTGTTGAGGTTGTGGAGTGTGTATCCAGTCTGTGTGTTGAGGTTGTGGAGTGTATGTCTTGTCTGTGTGTTGAGGTTGTGGAGTGTGTATCTAGTCTGTGTGTTGAGGTTGTGGAGTGTGTATCTAGTCTGTGTGTTGAGGTTGTGGAGTGTATGTCTTGTCT
Source organism: Chanos chanos (assembly GCF_902362185.1). Classification (NCBI taxonomy): domain Eukaryota; kingdom Metazoa; phylum Chordata; class Actinopteri; order Gonorynchiformes; family Chanidae; genus Chanos; species Chanos chanos. Next base: position 23,507,134 of record NC_044497.1, on the reverse strand, counting down.
GTGTGTTGAGGTTGTGGAGTGTGTATCTAGTCTGTGTGTTGAGGTTGTGGAGTGTGTATCTAGTCTGTGTGTTGAGGTTGTGGAGTGTATGTCTTATCTGTGTGTTGAGGTTGTGGAGTGTGTATCTAGTCTGTGTGTTGAGGTTGTGGAGTGTGTATCTAGTCTGTGTGTTGAGGTTGTGGAGTGTATGTCTTGTCTGTAAACATAGTTCCATGCGTGAGAATATCCATCACTGTCTGTTCTCAGCATTGTACTGACACTGTTACATTTACTCAGATTAGAAGTGGGATTGAGGAGAAAGGAGGGGATGTAAAAAAGGAGACTGAAGCAGGCCTGTCTGAAGGTCTGTCCATCATTAAAGAGTGCTGTGGTCCTGATCTGTATGACACACAACATTACTGCAGCTTCTATACCTCACACGTCTGAAAACTTTATAGGATATCTGAAAACGTTATAGGATATGTGTAAGTGAAGAATTCAGTGGCCAGAGAAGTCCTGCTAACTAGTTTTCTGATTCACACTGGTTACTGTGTGAACAAACCCAAAAACTCTTTAACAGTCATGACTCAGAGGTGTCTGTGACTGATGATGTGATGTGTGCTCTCAGACTCTTCAGTCTCATTCTTGTGTAGCTATTACAGTCTATAACAGTGTGCTTTCCAATCCAATCCCTGAGTCCACAGCGATTTCACTTCAGCTAAGCATTAACTTACAAAACAGTTAATTAACTGGAAACATCCTGTCAGACAGCTGCAGACAGAACAGACCCATAATTAAACAAGACTCAGCCAGAACAGAAGGTAACAGGAGTGGTAGGGCGCTAGGAATGGATTTCATAATATAATCAATGAAGATTTAGAGCTGTAGTGCGCTGGAGTTCATTTTCTTAGCCACTTGATGGCGCTCCAAGACTTCTCTGGACAAATTCTCAAGCAGGCTGATGTTTCAAATGCTCAGAAATTACTGTGGCTCACTTCTGCCCTCTTGTGGTGTGTTTGAGAAGACACTTTCAAGCACAACCGTCCTCCTTTCACTCCAGCATGAAACAAACCAGAATCATGTTAAGTTTATTTCATTGTGTGATAAGACACTGAAAGAGAGAAAACTATCCAGAGCCAACAGTTTCAGCAAACATTTCAACTTCATTATCTAGGGTAAACCTCATAAATCCAGTTCAAAATGTGCGACCAACACAGTCTGAGACTGAAGTTGATCTATTACTTCTGCCTTCAGTCTAAATTGGACACTTTTTTCTGTAATACTGTATTGCAGGGAGGCATGTATTGATCAGAAACCTGTTCAACCTCAGTGACATTTGGAAATATCACAAACCACAAGGTCAAGTGGAGCATTACGTCAAAGGATAAACTGTTTCAGCCTTAAGCTGCTGGGTCTGACCAGACTTAAATCAGATAGAGATCACTGCCTTGACTCTGATTTTACATGAAATCATAACTTTACTGGTGGGATGTGGCACTGTGCTTTCATGAGAAATCCCATCAGCTGGCGTTTTGTTGTTGATGATGTTGATGTGTAACGCTGTTCTGGACACAAACTGCAGAATCTAGAGCTGAGTTGAGTTAAGCTGAGATGAGATCTGGCGACTCTGTGAATGTGGCACATGGTTGACATTGTTCTCATCCTCATCATACTACTCACAGACCACTGACGATGGGGACCCTGTTGTCATAGACAGGCCTGTTTTCATAGGGTTAACTGAGCAGAGTGGAACTGAGAGAAACTGGGGAAACAGGAAGAAAACATGTAAGCCTGGGAGTTCCTTTGGTGTGGGGCACACAGGCAGTTGTCTGCTCATTGAAAACATGGTGAAAAATAACTCATCTGATCCAAAATATTTGTTGAAAAACTCAGTGAACCACTCCCTATGTTCTGTATAATACCTTACCTCAAACACGCCTGCTTTAGGTGTAACAGGGGTCATTGGTGAGAGATTTGGGCTTTAGATGTAAGAGAGGTCGTTGGTGAGAGATTTGGTCGTTTGTCCACAGTGGATCTAAACTGAAGTCTTCTCCCTCAGTTTGCATGTGAACTTCACCCCATTCGCAGTTTGTTGTGAAACATTAACAAGCTGAGCAGTTGTCCTCAGCCATGCTGCCATCTCTGGCCAAAATACCATCTGACCAGGCCTGCCATTGCTGTACATACCCCAAAGCATAATGGGATATTAACAGGGGTGGACAGTAACAAAGTACTTGAGTACTGTACTTAAGTACATTTTTCGAGTATCTCTACTTGAGTGTTATTTGGTTTGGAAACTTATGACTTTTACTCCACTGCATTTGAAAGACGTATATTGTAACAATGTTCACTCCACTAAATTTCTATGAAAGTTCTCGTTACTCATTACTTTGAAGCATAGTTTTAATAGGGTGGGGTCGAAGAGGGACGATGCATTCCCCTCCTAACATAAGGGGAAATTTAAGTATATGTCACTTTTGCTTCCTGCCGTTGCGCATGCATGTAAGGCCGACTGTTGACGATACAATGTGAAACTGCATCTGTACTTAACTGCCGCAATATATAGCCGGTTAGTCTTTAATAGGACAAATCTGAGCTAACCAGGGGCCTATTTAACTGAAGAAATACACTGTCTTTTATAGAGGAAGCATTTGATTCAACTGTGTTTCTATAGGCTTTGTAGCATGTTTCACTAGCTTTTTATTCGACAGGTTCTACAAGCAGTGCGTTCAGTAGGTTGTTTTGGAATCGTTAGTCTCTGTAAATGCATTGTGGCAACAATACAAGATTGCTTTAACGTTAAAAAGAAAATGTACTTTTGAATACTGGAGTATTTTTAAAAGCAAGTACTCCAGTACTTTAACTCAAGTAAAAATTTAACTGAACAACTTTTACTTGTATTGGATTAATATTTGACCAGAAGTATCTATACTTTGACTCAAGTAATGGAGTTGTGTACTTTGTCCACCTCTGGATATTAACTGTATAATCAACTCAAGAAGCACATCTCTGGGGAGGCACCTGTTTTTTTGTTTTTGTTTTGTTTTTTTTAGACAAGCTTTGTGACCTGTGTTTCCCCACATTTCCTTTATTTTGACAGTTAACCTGCAAATATCCTCACACTATGAGCTGATAAGCAGGTAGGTTTGTCTTAAAACATCTGAAGAGTGTCTTTGGAGTCTTCGGTTTGCTAAGTTGAGGTGTCTGTGTGTGTGTGTGTGTGTGTGTGTGAGAGAGAGAGAGAGAGAGAGTGAGAGTGTGTGTGTATGTGTCTGTGTGACACCTGAGGCTGCCTCTGAAGTGTTTGCTCTGGGCTTGGGGATGGGCTCTCAGGTCCTACACATAAAATATTCATTCCTTAGAAACTCTTAAGCCTTAAATTATTCTCAAAGAAGTGTGCCGAAAGCAAGACCTTACCATCCTAGGCACGTTCCAGCATGGACAATAGATTCAGGGTAGCAGAGAGAGGTAGAGAGACGGAGAGGGAGTTGTCCACACTGCTGAAAACACATGGCCTGTACTGAGTTGAGCAGAAATGCCTTTCAGTGGGAGGCCAGATGAAGGTTAAGCAGTGAGTGTTTATCTAGACTTGGCTAATGGGTTAAACAGTTAGCCCATTTCACTGCACAGGGGAAGGCATGTGTGTGTGAGATCTTCTTAAAGCAGTCTTTAATGGGCTGATGAACTGGTCACTTAGAGTAAATATGAGTAATATGAAAATTGGAATTTCATTCACGAGTGTGGCCTTAATGAAGGCTGGCTGTCTCACAAGCTTTCAAAATACACAACAAACACGAAGTAATATTCGATTTCTATTTCTTCTCATAGTTATCATTTCCTCTCCCTCATCTTGCTCTTCTTTCTCAGGTTAACTGTGAAGCTCTTAGGACTACCCTCACAGAGAGAGAGCAAGAGAGCACATAAACAAAGGCGGGAAGATGAAAGATGTAAACTACAAAGGGGCAAGCACGTGTTTCCCACTTTAACACATACCATTCCAGGGACTCTCATCCCAGCTAATCTCAGATAATCCAGTCAGTCTGGGAATTTGCCTTGACCCTCATCATCATGCATAAATTCAGTGGACAGAAAACAATACAGTTAATTTATGCTGAGTGTAAGCAACAGGCAGGCTCTTTAGCATCACCTAAGAGACTAGACTCACAACCTCCTCACTATCTCGTCTTGAAAACGCTAACCAGCAAGCACACCGTACAATCCAACCAAAATGATCCATATTAAGATAGTGAGAACTGATTCAGGATCAGCTGAGCCTTAATCAGTCATAATGGTAGCTGTCACATCAGCACCCTCCACCATCTGATTTCAGCTCAACGATTAAGACGCTATCTGTACATAAAGAAAGAAAATTCTTATCTGCGTGGCCCACCCGCTGCCCTGGCTGAGCGCTGGCCTCAGGGGGCCGTGTGTCGGGCTCTCCTGGCAGCGCCGATAAGGCACGGAGCACAGGGAATGACACAGTCACGCAGCCGGTCCACAGAATGAGGCGTGAAGGCAAATCTGGAACGATTACCTTTATTATAGGCCAGGGGGCAGGGAAACAGAGATGCGGCGAATGGGAAGCAAGGGGGTGGAGGAAGGGTGAGGAGCAAGCTGCTCCAGGCAACCTTTGATTGGCCTGGTGAGGAGTGTTGATGATGAACATCTGCATATGTAGATGTACCATGCCGAAGGGAGAAATTTGGCAGCCGATACATATCTGTACCACCTGATTATGCTCTGTGTGTGTGTGTGTGTGTGCATGCGTGTGTGTATCTGTGTGTGTCTGTGTGTCAGACTGTGTGCATGTTTATAGATATTAAAACAGTATCAACATCAGGTATTGTGTTCTTGTAGAACTGTATGTTTGTTTGTGCATATTTGCATTTGGTTTGTGAGTCTCTGATCAGTATTGAATTTAGGGCTTTCATTAGTGAGAGAGAGAGTGTACATATGTATGTACAAACATCCTCAAACGTGGCTGTGTGGTTAAAAAGGAGCCATGCCAGCCCTCTGCTTTGGCACAGCTGGCAGGAGACACACTGAACTGAATGAGAGATGCTCTCCGGTGTTTAGCTGTGTGGTTGTGCTGATAGCAGAGAGGAGAAGGCATCCAGCAGCCTATAGAGACAGTAATCCACAAAGCCGTGTGTGTCCCAGCACACACAGGCATGACATCTCTAATGAGACAGTCACTGGCCGCCCAGTCCTGCCCTGACGTTAGGAGAATACAGAATAACTGTACTATGAACAGACAGGCAGAGTTCTCAACACGCCAAAGAGATGAAATTTTATACAGCGAGATACGTCAGGTTTCTGATCTTTTTAAAAATGTAATTGACGTTACTGACAATTTTTAGAAGTAAAAGTGAATATATTCAAATGTTAGTCCAGTTAGGTATAATATGTGACCTATGTAAACCACACAATGTTGATGCCATCAAGAAGAAGAAGAAGCGAGATAAGAGAAAAAGCTAAACAGAAAAGGGAGAGAGAGACAGAGAGGGAGAGAGGAGTAGAGCTCTGTGGATGACAAGTGGAAGGGGTGGACAATTTTCTATTCACATAGTTTCTGGACCTGGAGATGCTTACGTCTTTCTGTTTCTCTTCTCTAAGGCCTCCATTCATCCTCCTCCTCTCTAGCACCTTTTGCTTTCTTATCTCTCTCTCTATTCCCATTCTTCCCTTGTCCTTGACCTGTATAGATCTCTCCCCAAAGCTCTTGCTTTCCCATTGCATGTTGCATGTTTTCTCTTTCCAGGTTACACATTTTCATCTCATACTGTATTTCCCTACACCTTACTTTTCTGTCTTTCACTGGAACCTTGCATCATCTCTCTCTCTCTCTCTCTCTCTCCCTCTCCCCACTTTCAGTGTGCCAGTGTGTCTTCTATTGTCTCAGATGTGTTTCTGCTCCACACACCTCTCTCACTCCTCTTTCCTCTTTGTGTGGCTGGCATTTCTGCACTATTTTTTCCTGGCTTTTTCACTGATTCACCCCACAGTCTCCCCCTATCATTTCCCCTATTATTGTCTCTTTCCCTCTTTTCCAATCTGACTCTTGTTATGTTCTTTCATGTTCTTTACCTTTATCTTTTTTTTAACTTCTCTGTCCTATTCTATCTATCCCACGCCCAATCCATTCTCTCTCTCTCGCTCTGTCTACACAGACAGATAACGTGAGTGTCTCTCTGCAGACAGAAGCAAGATTTTAGTTGGTTAATTAGCCTTAGGGTTTCAGTGACTGGGCCCGTGTTAGTCATCTGGTCTGTGTATGTATGTGTGTTAGTGAGTGTGAGTGTGTAATATATATATATATATATATATATATATATATATATGTGTGTGTGTGTGTGTGTGTGTGTGTGTGAGTGTGTTAGGGAGTGTGAGTGTGCAATATATATATATATATATATATATATATGTGTGTGTGTTAGTGAGTGTGAGTGTGTAATATATCTATATATATATGTGTGTGTGTGTGTGTGTAATATATATATATATATATATATATATATATATATATATATATATATATATATGTGTGTGTGTGTGTGTGTGTGTGTGTGTGTGTGCAAGGAAATTACAGTGGTCATCGGTATGTTTTTACCTCAGACACAACAAAGTTGGGTCAGTATACGAAAACATTAAATTATTTTGGTCCACTCTTTAAATATTCTGGCCGCTCCCCTGATCTCAGCTGATGATGTAATGACATTTCTTAAAATACACAATGTGCTTTTTTTTTCCCCAGATCTCCAGCTTTTTTCAGACCTGGATAATATACTCATAACACAATAACATTTCAGAGAGCAATCTGATTTCATTAGTTCTGTTTTGTGAACTGTACTGTATTCTTAAACACCCGCTCCAACTTCAACACCCTGCTGTTAATATTTACATCAAAATATCCCAAACAGACTCAGTGTGAGTATACTTCTTTGCTCTTTGGATTAATTACCCACCATTATCTCTTGTTATATGAACGATCTTTTATAGTCACTGGTCGTGTAGCATTCCCAGACGACAGCACAACTACTTGTGAGGAATGTTGACAAACGACTGATTAAACTTCCTAAGCAGTTGCATTAGATATATAACACAAACTAGTGCCTCTGGTCCTTTAGGTTAACAACAGCTTCTCTGAATGGAGAGAGAGAGGGAGAGGATGACTAACAGGACAGCTTGATGCCCTTAGCCAGCTAGCAGTAATTATTTTGGAATTTGCGTTTGTAATCCAGCCAGGCCAATCCCACCCAGAACGAATGGGCTGTCAGCTCCATGCTCCTCTCCTCTAAAGGCATTATGGGGCTTTAGGTCCTCCACTGGGGTTTGAGTGGGTCTCAGAGCTACAGCATTACTCTCATGGGGAGATTACACTCACAGCACTGAGTGAATGTGTGAGAACACAACCCTGTTGTCTAACCCTAGTTCTGATCAGGGAACATTACTTTGACTGCTTATTTGGGCAATATACAGATTACTGAGAGAAATAATACAGGTAATTATTTGACACTTTGCCTTTTACTCTTTTGTTCAGTGCCTCTCATAACAGACCGGTCTCTCAGTCATCTCACACTGACATCACTGAGGTCCAAAGGAGTTTGACAGTCATGGCAACTAAACATACTGCCACTTCCTTCCTTATTTACAAAAACAACAACATGCCATTAAAGACAACATAAGAGACACATTTTGCAGGTAACATCTGTGTTTTTTTTTTAACAAACACTAGTGTCACAAACTGGTCCCTGTTTCAGAAAGTGGGTTTAGTGAAAACTCAGTTAGTTAACTCAGGGTAAGTAGTAAACCTCCTAATAGAAGAACCCTATGGCTTCATTCTCCTATCCTATCAAAACAAAGCCATAGGGCTCTTCTATTAGAAAGTTTACTACTTATTCTGAGTTAACTAACTCAGAGTTTTTACTAAACCCGCTTTTGGAACACCCCCCTGAGCAAAACCAGGGATACATATACAAACTGAAAATCAGGCTAGATCAACAGAAACAGGTGCCCTGATTGGATCAAGGAAAACAAGGCAGTGACTACACAATGAAAACAGAACATTAAACTGCCAGCAGAGGGGGAGAGTGAGAACCAGGGGTGTTATAACCAGAAATAATTTAGTGACTAAACATTATTACAAATGGCTGGATGCAAATTCTAGATGTTCTATGGGAGTTCATTTTGATATTTTGAACACTAAATGTTTTAATACTGTTTCAATCTGAGGTAAAAAAAAAAAAGAAAAGAAAGGAAAACAAAACTGGGCATGCTAGGATCTCTCTGTCAGTCTCAGACTCTGATGACCTCAAACATCACTAAGAAAAACAAAATGTGTATTTAAACAAACATTAGCTGTTATATTGTGTTATTAACATCCAAAAAGGATGCAGCTGGCAACTGAAACTTGTAGCACATTCGGTAACTTTGGTTCTTCAGCACTGCTAAAGAAGTTACTTTGAGAAGGACAACATCAGAATCAGAATCTTAAACTAAATCTTTGGCTAAATTAGAATGACCTTTCCTTACATGTCCTCTCTAGCACTGACAGAGCTCCATCCTTACATGTCCTCTCTAGGACTGACAGAGCTCCATCCTTACATGTCCTCTCTAGGACTGACAGAGCTCCATCCTTACATGTCCTCTCTAGCACTGACAGAGCTCCATCAGCACCAGTGACAGATGTACAGTGGTGTTACAGACCATTTAGACATTTCTGTTTTAGCTGTTAGAGTGACTAGTTTGACCTGTACACCTGTGTATTTGACTGCAGAAATTTTCCCTGAACAAGTAAAGAGGGAGCAGCATGGCTCCAGACCAACTTTGGCATTTTACAAAACATATGGAGCACAGGGAGAGGTGGTCTGATGTGGTTTGGTTCTTGGAAATGAGTCACAGTTTAGCTGTGCTAAAAAACATGCATTTCAGTCTTTTTGTCTTAACCAGTAAAGTTTATTTATATATAACAACGGTACAAAGTGAATCCTTGGCTTGCAAAATAGGTGTGCTTCATATTTACAATAGGTACACATTAATATATTAGAATAACAAAAAACAATCAAAATAAAAAACAAGACCAAACTTTTTTTTTAAATACTTTAACTTTCTTACAATTTTCACAACACTTTTAAAAAACAACAAGAACGGACAGCCATAATTGTTATCATCGTAATCATTATTATCGTCATCATCATCATTTGAATTTACTATATTACAGAATTCCAGTGTCTACAAAGAAAAGTTGGTCTATTATGTTCAGTTGTAAAATGGAAGGATAATCACCTCTTAAGATATTCTGACTGCAAAAACAGCTATCTCTGGGTTTTCACTGTGTCTGTGTGGCAAGCCCATTAACTTGAAGAGAAAATGATCATATCCATAACGTAATGTAAAGCTCTACTCCACCACCACACAGTAAATTGTGAGCTAAGGTGGGAAAGTATGCAGGAACCATTTGTGTTAATGTTTGCTTTGTACCGAATGTAAAGATGACAAAAGTGTTTACAGAGGCTCTGATGCTGAAAATCACTCATCAATGTCTCAGCCAGCCAAGGCTGCAACATTTAATTCTGCTCAGCAGAATGCAGAACATAAATGTGGCACAATTTACATTTTCCTTTTTTTTTTAATTTAAAATCAAATCTCATCTTTAAAGAAGCATGTGATGTGCTGCACTGAGGGGTGATTTGTGGCATTGGTGTGGACAGAAAACGGTGTGAATAGCTATGATTTAAAATAGGACTGAGGAGAAGAGATAGAAATTGTCAGCTCATTAGCTTGACTGCTTTCACAGGACTGAACGCAGGCAAACACAGCTCCTTCTAAAGCCGTGTATTCTCAGTACCCAGAGGAAAGTAGGAGTGAGGTAAAGTAACAACATGAGATACAAGGAAGCCTCAATATTCACCCTAAACATGAGAAAACAGGAAGACACAACGGTGAGAAACCCTAGGTCCTGGCACAGGCATATGTCAAGAGCTCTGTTAATGTGTGTGTGTGTGTGTGTGAGGAATACAAATGTTTGAAGCTGTACACACATTGAGAACTTAATTGTGCAGAGCAAGGTTCATTTAGGAGCAGGACAACCCTAAAACTACACAATAATTCGATGTCAGTTGTGTCACTCTTCCTCTGTGATACACACACTCACATATATATATATGCACATATATATATGCACATATATAGATACATTTATACATATATATTTAATCTCTTGATCAAACAGGGCACAAGACTAGAGAGGATCAAAGACTAGTTTCAAAGCCAGAGAAGGAAACTGGCACTAAAGGGCCCTTTCTGCCTGTCAAACCTCAGAACCAAGACAACTCGGCAAACAAACAACTGGTCAGAACCAAGACAGCTCGACAAACGAACGACTGGTCAGAGGCAAGAAACTCTCTTCACTTCTCAGTGGCTCTCATTTCATCCTCTTCTCTTACATGACTGTCCTCTGCACCTGCAGTCAGTCTGAAATGCGAAGGAACTGAGCCGAACAAAGCAAAGCAGACAGTAAGAGCACGGTAAGGGAAACAGAAGTGGTTGATTTTGTGGTGTATGAAGGCCACAAGAGGAAAACAAGCACCGTCTCAACCAAAAAATCTGACGGGTGTTTGCTTTGTCCCAGTAAATTATTTTCTATGTCCAGCATTTTCTGTTCTGGTTTATTTTTCAAGTATACTGAGTAAGCAAGGTTCTGGTTAGGAGTCATTTTAAACAATAGCAGAATCAAACCCAGCTGTCAGAACCCAGGAGTCCGGTGTTACTCTGGGCAGGCATCAGTCCATTTCTTAAGGTTCTGTGAACTTGTACTGACTGCAGACTTCCCTGACCTTGTCTGTTTGGGTCAGAATGATCCTGTCTGGAGACTGGGCATTGCACCATACATTATAAATCAAAGTTTTTTCACCTCATGCTCAGGATTACCGTTGGCATGTCTCTTGACAAGAAAGACGGGGGGGGGGGGGGAATAAGACATCACAACTCTAGACACTTTACAAACAACACAAGCTGACCATCTTCGTACCTGTTGAACGGTGGTGTGAGAGTGTGAATGCGGGAGAAAAACAGAGAGATGACAGATATTTAATCAGATATCCCATCTTTAGAGTGCCCTTTATCACGTGCACTCTTCACGTTTGTGGGTGTGTTCCCTTAATAAAGCATGAACTGTTTCTGAGCTACAAGTGAAGTTGTTTCTACCCAACTTTTGGCACTTCATTCACGGTTGGTATGATTATAGTGGCGTGGTGGGACATTATATTGTCAGCTTGCCACTGATCTCTTGGCACTTTCAAATTAAACAACAGAACAGAGCAGAGACACTTAATCTTCTATATGAGGTACACTATAATGCATGCAAAAACACACACACGCACACACACACACACACACACACACAGATACATGTGTTTGACTAAAGGCTGTGTGTAGCAGTGGTCTTACTTTGGACACCACATTTCACTTATTTTCAGGGAATTACAGTGGAGCTGAAGACCAGACTCAGTGCTGCCATGGTAACACAGAAATGTATGTTCAACTGAATATGTCACATTACATTGCTACGGCATATTGCGGCTTCCTAAACATTAGTAAGGTAGTGAGTCTAAGGTCCGTTAAGACGTCATGAGAGCTCCAGGCCATGTCAGCTCAGCTGATTCCACCTGGTTCAGAAAACAAAAAACAGACAAACAAAACAGACACAGGTACATTTACATACTCAACACACACACACACACACACACACACACACACACACACACACATTGCTGACCACTGAATATGAAGCCAGCATCATACCAGAAACTTATAACCTAACCTACAAAAAACTGCAACCCCGTGCAACATGTGACCTTTAAACAGAAGGCATAAGAGTTTAGGGGCAGACACACATGCTGATTGACCACTGACCCTTGTAAATGTCATCTGATTGCCTTTTTGACAGCATGGTTGGTTCCATGTGGTATCTTGCACTTTGAACCATGTTTTAATCCACCTGTCTGATAAGGCGATACACACACACACAAAGTCTTTTGGAGGTAATTGGAGATCGAAGAGAAGACCTGCCTTGTCTTCTCATCACCAAACTACCTCAGCAAAGAACCATAAATAAACCACGGTGTACTGACCATCGAGAGGCACGCTGCAACAGAAGGACACAAAAACGCTAATGTATAAAAAAATAAAATTTGGACACAAAACCACCACGAGTGGCATCAAACATGAGGCAAATGCATGTCTCTGTCTCTCTGTGTCTCCATCTCTTCCTTGGATCTTTGCCATGTGCTCCAGCACACTGGCATTCTGGGTAAAATTCCAGTGCCTCGTCATACTGTCCATCTCGTAAACAAGGAGTCCAAACAAACGCAGCCTCATCTAGAGCTTCACACACATATGAGCAGTTTCGAAACAAAAAAAAAGAAATCAAAGTGACACTGCCTCAGGAAATCGCTGGTCCGATCATAAAAGATAAAAATCATAGTTAAAAAAAAGAATTACATGTCCACTTTTGATTCCCTTGGTTTTGGACAGCCTTTGGAAAAGGCAGCGTTAGATCTTTCCAGCTAGTCTTTTTGGAGGTAACCTTTTGACTTTGAAGAGAAATGACAAGGAGCCAAGTTTTCTGTGACGTCCATGCAAAAAAAATCCCAAACCAGCAGGGGGCTCTGTCCTTCCCTGTGTCCTAAGATGCAGGAGGGACATCATCTGTCTGAAGACTCCTCTGCATCAGCCTCAGCTCTCCAGTGACATGGCGGAGATGAGCTGCTCCACCTTGTAGGCTAGCCTCTGTTTCCTGGCCTGCTCATCCAGCTCCAGCGCGGCTGTAATCTGAGGACATACAGAGACAGAGCACTATGACTGAGGGTCAGCACAACATAACCGCACCACATCTACCTCTCCCAAGACAACACAACCCCACCACATCTACCTCTCCCAAGACAACACAACCCCACCACATCTACCTCTCCCAGCACAACACAACCCCACCACATCTACCTCTCCCAAAACAACACAATCCCACCACATCTACCTCTCCCAGCACAACACAATCCCACCACATCTACCTCTCCCAAGACAACACAACCTCACCACATCTACCTCTCCCAAGACAACACAACCCCACCACATCTACCTCTCCCAAAACAACACAACCCCACCACATCTACCTCTCCCAGCACAACACAATCCCACCACATCTACCTCTCCCAGCACAACACAACCTCACCACATCTACCTCTCCCAGCACAACACAACCCCACCACATCTACCTCTTCCAAAACAACACAACCCCACCACATCTACCTCTCCCAAAACAACACAACCCCACCACATCTACCTCTCCCAAGACAACACAATCCCACCACATCTACCTCTCCCAGCACAACACAACCTCACCACATCTACCTCTCCCAGCACAACACAACCCCACCACATCTACCTCTCCCAAGACAACACAACCCCCCCACATCTACCTCTCCCAGCACAACACAACCCCACCACATCTACCTCTCCCAAGACAACACAACCCCACCACATCTACCTCTCCCAGCACAACACAATCCCACCACATCTACCTCTCCCAAGACAACACAACCCCACCACATCTACCTCTCCCAGCACAACACAATCCCACCACATCTACCTCTGACAGGACAACACAACCCCACCACATCTACCTCTGACAGGACAACACAATCCCACCACATCTACCTCTCCCAGCACAACACAACCCCACCACATCTACCTCTCCCAAGACAACACAACCCCACCACATCTACCTCTCCCAGCACAACACAACCCCACCACATCTACCTCTCCCAAGACAACACAACCCCACCACATCTACCTCTCCCAGCACAACACAACCCCACCACATCTACCTCTCCCAGCACAACACAACCCCACCACATCTACCTCTCCCAAGACAACACAACCCCACCACATCTACCTCTCCCAGCACAACACAACCCCACCACATCTACCTCTCCCAAGACAACACAACCCCACCACATCTACCTCTCCCAGCACAACACAACCCACCACATCTACCTCTCCCAGCACAACACAACCCCACCACATCTACCTCTCCCAAGACAACACAACCCCACCACATCTACCTCTCCCAGCACAACACAACCCCACCACATCTACCTCTCCCAAGACAACACAACCCCACCACATCTACCTCTCCCAGCACAACACAACCCCAACACATCTACCTCTCCCAAGACAACACAACCCCACCACATCTACCTCTCCCAGCACAACACAACCCCACCACATCTACCTCTGACAGGACAACACAACCCCACCACATCTACCTCTCCCAAGACAACACAACCCCACCACATCTACCTCTCCCAGCACAACACAATCCCACCACATCTACCTCTGACAGGACAACACAACCCCACCACATCTACCTCTGACAGGACAACACAATCCCACCACATCTACCTCTCCCAGCACAACACAACCCCACCACATCTACCTCTCCCAAGACAACACAACCCCACCACATCTACCTCTCCCAGCACAACACAATCCCACCACATCTACCTCTCCCAGCACAACACAACCCCACCACATCTACCTCTCCCAGCACAACACAACCCCACCACATCTACCTCTCCCAGCACAACACAACCCCACCACATCTACCTCTCCCAAGACAACACAATCCCACCACATCTACCTCTCCCAAAACAACACAATCCCACCACATCTACCTCTCCCAAGACAACACAACCCCACCACATCTACCTCTCCCAAGACAACACAACCCCACCACATCTACCTCTCCCAGCACAACACAACCCCACCACATCTACCTCTCCCAAGACAACACAATCCCACCACATCTACCTCTTCCAAGACAACACAACCCCACCACATCTACCTCTCCCAAGACAACACAATCCCACCACATCTACCTCTCCCAAGACAACACAACCCCACCACATCTACCTCTCCCAGCACAACACAACCTCACCACATCTACCTCTCCCAGCACAACACAACCCCACCACATCTACCTCTCCCAAGACAACACAACCCCACCACATCTACCTCTCCCAAGCACAACACAACCTCACCACATCTACCTCTCCCAGCACAACACAACCCCACCACATCTACCTCTCCCAAGACAACACAATCCCACCACATCTACCTCTCCCAGCACAACACAACCCCACCACATCTACCTCTCCCAAGACAACACAACCCCACCACATCTACCTCTCCCAAGCACAACACAACCCCACCACATCTACCTCTCCCAGCACAACACAACCTCACCACATCTACCTCTCCCAGCACAACACAACCCCACCACATCTACCTCTCCCAGCACAACACAATCCCACCACATCTACCTCTCCCAGCACAACACAACCCCACCACATCTACCTCTCCCAAGACAACACAACCCCACCACATCTACCTCTCCCAAAACAACACAACCCCACCACATCTACCTCTCCCAGCACAACACAACCCCACCACATCTACCTCTCCCAAGACAACACAACCCCACCACATCTACCTCTCCCAAGACAACACAATCCCACCACATCTACCTCTCCCAAGACAACACAACCCCACCACATCTACCTCTCCCAAGACAACACAATCCCACCACATCTACCTCTCCCAAGACAACACAACCCCACCACATCTACCTCTCCCAGGATGGGAGGTTAGAGAGGCCTGATAAATGAACATATTTCTTATACAATGAAGCTTAGACTTGTACAAGTCTTTGGCAATTGCAGAAACAAACAACATGGCCAATGATTTGTAGATGCATTTTTATCACACTAATGATGTCCTCGGTAGAGACAGCCCTAATAGGTTTACAGTCCATATGACACAAACGTGGTGTCTGAAGTTTGCAACACAAATCTGTTAGAAAGAACTTCCTGAATTTACTTTAAAGGGAAAAGGAGATCTGTTTATCTCAACAGTCAAAATCAGCTCTCCAGAACTGGCCTTTCTTATTAATATGGTGATAATTTATCTGTGTGACTGTGAAGATGGCCAGGTAATTTTGGGCAGACAGGGTCTCCCGTCACTGTTCACATCTAACAGTGTCAGAATGTACACTTGCAATGCACAGCAACATGGTGCTCTGTTTCTAAACATGACAGGCGACAGAAAACCGGAAGCATAGGGAATGTGTGGGATTAATGAGAGATTGTTGCTAACGATGTCATGTAAAGGATGCTTGTTGTGATTTTTCTGTTGTCACAGGTGACAGCCAGAACTAGCTCATACAGGATTTACAAAAGGCATGAGCACCGCATCTTCAAACTCACATCTGTACTGAGTGTACAGAGCCTGTTCTGTGGTGTCAGCGTATGTCTGCTAAACAGAAGCACGCATAAGGTGGGCCGGGGCTGGTTTTGGCAAACTCTCTCTCTCTCTTCACCCTCACCAGGTTGTGCTCTTTCAGACTGGCACGGGTGTCTGTGGGCCGCTCATCCTCGCCAAATCCTAATTGCATTCTATTCTGAATCCTTAGCACGGCATGCAGGGCCATCTCTTCTTGCTTTCAGCCCAAAATCCATTTAGAGCTGTCAAAAAACTACTCTACTTACCACTCTCTCCATGTTTTCATCTTTCGCTGTCTCTTGTGGAGAGAGAGTGAGAGAGAGAGAGACAGTGTAGAGAGATAGTGCTTTCTGCAGTCTGTAGTAAAGGTCAGAAGGTGTCTCTAGAGCAGGGCTACTGTTATGGTTTCTCCAGCATGGACTATCCAGCAGTGGTATAACACATCAGTGTACGTGAGAATACTCCATGTTCACTCCAAAGCTCTGGGACACTAATCCATTGCACAGTCATAAAGGGACTCTTAAAAAATATGAATAAACAAAGTGTGTGTGTGTGTGTGTGTGTGTGTGTACTGTCTCACCTCTTCGCTGTACTTGCTGACATAGGAGTAGATTTCGTTGAGTGCACTGAGCATGTTAAATTCATTGGAGTGGAGTCTGGCTTGCTCGGCTAAGTACGCGTTCATGTCCTGATCACTGATGGCTGGCAGCCGGCTAATGTCAGCGTAGTACCTACACACACCGACAGGGGGCGGCGTTAAATACATCACCTGACCCAATGTTGTCGGGAAATACTTTCTGAAAATGGTAGGCACTGT
>NC_044497.1:23475000-23485000 GCF_902362185.1 Chanos chanos | reverse complement strand
AGGCCTTTAACCTGCTCCTGAGAAACCACCTCTCCTCCTGCACTCTCTCTCTCTCTCTCTCTCTTTACTTAGCCAAGCGCTCTTGTCTCAGCCCTAACCTTCACTCTGTTGTTCATGTGGAGAGACAGGGTGTGTCAAAAGCCACTCCATTTCCACCTTCCCCTCCTCTGAACACTTTCAGACAAAACACGTCATTTGACTGTCCAACAGACCACTCATGATCCATACTGCTCTGCCCACACAGTCCCAGCTCACATCATTCATAAAGCTACACACCTAACCCTACCACCACCATGTGTTCAGAGGGATAAAGGTAAAGTGGTCTAAAATGGAGTCCATCTCTCCTGAGACCAGATGGGATGTTTTGATAACTCCTGCAGCATGGAAGCTGAGGAGGAAAAGGTAATAGCAGAACTGGAAAGGACTGTAAAACTGTTACTGATATTCTAAGGAAAGCGCTAGAGAAGGATCTTAGCCTTGTTGCTTTCAGCTTTTAGTCTTTAGAGCCTTGAGATGACAGGAAAACAAGCTAGAAAGTTGCTTTAGGAGAGTGCCCATTTTTTACCATTTTGAAGCTCTCACTCACTCATTATCTAAGCCGCTTATCCTGATTAGGGTCGCGTGGGGTGCTGGAGCCTATCCCAACGCTCATAGGGCGAGAGGTGGGGAAACACCCTGGACAGGTCAACAGTCCATCGCAGGGCAGACACACACACTCACACACACATTCATACCTAGGGGCAATTTAGTGTCTCCAATTCACCTAACCTGCATGTCTTTGGATTGTGGGAAGAAACCGGAGCTCCCAGAGGAAACCCACGCAGACACGGGGAGAACATGCAAACTCCACACAGAAAGGATTGAACCCGAGACCTTCTTGCTGTGAGGCAACAGCGCTACCCACTGCACCACTGTGCCGCCCCCATGTTGAAAAAATTTGCTTCAAAGGTCTGAATGAAAAATGTCTGTTAAAAAAAAAAAAAGAAAAGATAAAACCCCTAAAGCCCCAGACCAGTAAATGATGTGATGTAAGTTCCTCTCTCTTCCTCTCCTTCATCTGATTGGGAACTAGGAGTCATCTTGTCATTCCTCTGCTGATGAGGCCAGCCTTCACTGCCCTCTCTTTCTCTACCTCCGTCTGATGGAGGGGCCTCCACCTTCTTCCTCTACACCCAAATCCACGGTGTGTCATTTGCAGGGCTCTGGTCTTGGGATGAGCCCTGTATCAGGGTGAGGCTGACGCTCTTGCTGGAGAGACACACTAAAGTGTGTAGGATCGAGCACTCATCTCCACAGATGACACTGTGCTCGCTGCTTCCCTCCCTGGGCCCAGTCTTCCTTAACCTCCCTTCATTTCCACCCCTCTCTCCTCTCTCTCACACCATTCTCCTGCTCCTCTGACAAGAGCCAGTGACAGCTATACCTCCAGTGACAGCTATGCCTCCAGTGACAGCTGTACCTCCAGTGTGCATCCCGTTACTGCTCCTCCTCTGTCTGACTTCCTCTCTTTCTCTTCACTCTCTGTTCATTTGTCGTATACACCAAATCTTCCCTGCATGCCTGTACTTTCTCTCCCCCAAACACACAATAATGTTCTCTCTCTCCCCCAAACACACAATGATGTTCTCTCTCTCCCCCAAACACACAATGATGTTCTCTCTCTCCCCCAAACACACAATGTTTTCCCTCCAGTCGCAGTGAACACTAGTTCTCTCTTGCAGATTTTTCTCTTTCTCTTTTCCCCCCCTCAATTTGTCTATTACAATCTTTCTCTCTCTCTCTCTCTCTCTGTCTCACCCTCACATACAAGCAAGCACACACGCGCACACACACACATATGCACACACATACACACACACACACACACACCCTTTCTTTGTTTCTTTCTCCATCTGTCGACCTGACTGTCTCTGTCAGCCCATGGTATCAGAGCAGCATGCAGCAGGGCTGCTGCGTTGGAGACAGAGGCCATGTAAGAGACAGGATGAAGGCAGGGCAGGGTGAAGGCAGTGAGATTTGGCCCTGACGGATAATCTGTGGCGGGGCAGATAGTGAGCGGGAGTGATAAGAGGTCAGCTGTCCCTCATAAAAGCCGTCGTGTCTCCGTTCCCACTGCCATCTCTGATCACCCATTCCCTGCACTGTCTTGATCAGATCCTTATCAAGCAAAGGGCCCAGGGTTAAACTGCTCTGTCACTCAAGGGCAACCTTCAGGCAGCGAGGACAAAGCAGGTAATCCGCCCCTTATTCTATTCACAGCTTACAGTGTATCAGTGTAGAGACAGAAACATGGATGTGTATACCTATTACAGACAGTACATCATTTATGTACTGTTTTCAGGTTGGAGGAAGGCATTTTTAAAACTTCATACCTTGCATTAATGCTCCTATACAACCATCTGTGGACTTTGCCCCTTGAACGAGAGCTGTCTAATGGCTTTGAACCTGTTACACGTTAATGATAGCAGTACAACCTTATAATTATGACACAGTTATTAGACTGTATACTGTCCCGCTCACTGTTTTCCATTAAACAGATGAGACTTTCAGAAGATCCAACACCCTGTAGTTCAGTTCATTCATGATACTGGGCTATCATGTACACTTTCATTGATTTACTCTCAACTTCACCCAGCAATGATCTAGAGCCTTACACACACACACACACACACAAGCACACACACGCACACGCACACGCACACACACACACTCCAAATCAGTTCTGTAGTCAGGGAGTGAGAGAGAGAGAGAGAGAGCACACACTAATTGAGAAGAAGAACAAACAATGCTCTCCTCACAGAGGAAAAAATCTTCTCTTTATACACACCAGTGGACTAATAAACCCCAAGCATTCAAGATCAGCATCCATCTGTCCATCTATCCATCCATCCATCCATCCATCCATCCATACATACATACATCCATCTATACATCCATCACTCATCAATCCATCCATCATCCATACATCCATCATCCATACATCCATCCGACCTACCATCCAACCATCCTTCTATTTTATGAGTTTATAGAGAAGCTGTGGTACAGCCTGGGAACTATGATTGTATTGATGATATGTTTGGGGCTTCACTCTATCTTTCCTTCACTCTGTCTTTCCTTCTCTCTATCTTTCCCCAGACGTGTCAGAATTAACAGAGTGACAGGAGAGTGAATTTCAGCGGATAATCAAGCACTTGCCTCTCCACTGCCGTCTTTTTCCTTCTACTGCTGTCTTTCTCTCCTTCTCCTGCACTCTTTCTCTCCCTATGACACTCTTTTTCACTCTAACTATCGCTCAGTGAGTCTCAGAGATCTGTGTGTCATCCAGCTGTTCAGTCACAGAGTGGCACTTCTGCACAGATCATGGTTTGAATAACTGAATGCTCCTCCAGTCCTCTCCAGTCCTCTCCCTCTCTCACTCTCTCTCTCTCCCTCTCTCACTCTCTCTCTCTCTCTCTCTCTCTCTCTCTCTCTCCCTCTCTCCCTCTCTCTCTTTCTCTCTCTCTCTCTCTCTCTCTCTCTCTCCCTCTCTTTCTCTCTTTCTCTCTCTCTCTCTCTCTCTTTCTCTCTTTCTCTCTCTCTTGATCTCCTTAGATCTCTCTTCTCTTTACACAGGCCTATTATTGTCTACTTTATATCAGACAATGTACCCTCCATGTCAAACATCTTCAGATCTCACATCAACGTCAGAGCATGTCACATGTGACAGTATCTATGTGTGTGTGTGTGTGTGTGTGTGTGTGTGTGTGTGTTTGTGTGCGTGTGTGTGCCCCAGGGTATCACCAGTGTGTAATGAGGAAGACACTGTGGGGACAGTGTTAGGGGGTACAAGTTACGTTACAGACACAAACACAGTGCAGTCTCTGTATAGAGAAAACATTAAAAACGGCATCAGAAGTGAGGCATTAAGACAGAAGAATGAAAGGAAATGAAACATGAAGGCCAGGGAAGGAACATAGCGTCCCTCTTCCTTTTTACCTCTTCTACAGTACACTGCACAGTCTACTGGGATTCTCATCATAGAATCAATTCGCTTTCCTCTCCACACCAACTCTGATTCAGTTTCCTCTCCACACTAATACTGATTCAGTCTCCACTCAACACTAACTTCATAATTTATTCTTTTGTAATGACAGCATACATTATTGATAAAACTAACTGCAGATAGAGAGTGTTTCAAACAAATGTTAGACATCTCAAATGCCTATGTATCAGTTTGAACTTTGAGAATAAAACCTTATGACCCACCAACTTTTAAATGAGAGGAGATTTGACCCTGGAGGGCAGTCTGTCTTTCTGTGGCTGTGTGTGTGTGTTTGTGTCTGTCCTGTTTAATACAGGACAGATGGTTAGGCTGAGTAACAGGAAAGAGATGAAAGTTGAATGTGACCCTGCTCAGTGTTTAAAGGTCCATGTTCATCTCTCTCTCACCATGACCAGAAACAAATAGCATCGGCCAAAGCTAAAAGCAGCTGAGGGATCGGTAGTGACGTCTGACATAAAGTTAAGCGCCATGGTAACAGGTAAGCAACAGCCTGGTATGATAAATTACAGATATGGATCTGACCCCAACAGTCAGTCCAAAATGGTGCTAAACTCCTATGGCTCAAATGGAGAACAGGCTTTTTCTAGAATGTTCCCTTGCTCCTTCAGCCCATCTGGTGAGTAATTGCCCTCAATTTTCAGTGAGCAGTGCCAACCCACTGTGTCTCAGGAATGCAAATGAAAAGGGCAAAGCCTGTTATCTGGCTATCAACAGTCATGTGTGGAAAAATCAAAGGGGAGGGGTACATTTGGAAAAAAACAAGAAATTTGAAATGCTATGTGTTATGTAAAAATTGTTGTGAAAATGTTGCATTACTACTACTACTACCCATACTCCTATAGGCTCTCCTGTACCTCTATTATCTCCCATACTCCTACAGGCTCTCCTGTACGTCTATTATCTCCCATACTCCTACAGGCTCTCCTGTACCTCTATTATCTCCCATACTCCTATAGGCTCTCCTGTACCTCTATTATCTCCCATACTCCTACAGGCTTTCCTGTACGTCTATTATCTCCCATACTCCTACAGGCTCTCCTGTACCTCTATTATCTCCCATACTCCTACAGACTCTCCTGTACCTCTATTATCTCCCATACTCCTACAGACTCTCCTGTACCTCTATTATCTCCCATACTCCTACAGACTCTCCTGTACCTCTATTATCTCCCATACTCCTACAGACTCTCCTGTACCTCTATTATCTCCCATACTCCTACAGGCTCTCCTGTACTTCTATTATCTCCCATACTCCTATAGGCTCTCCTGTACCTCTATTATCTCCCATACTCCTACAGACTCTCCTGTACTTCTATTATCTCCCATACTCCTACAGGCTCTTCTGTACCTCTATTATCTCCCATACTCCTACAGACTCTCCTGTACCTCTATTATCTCC
This sequence comes from Chanos chanos, assembly GCF_902362185.1. Classification (NCBI taxonomy): domain Eukaryota; kingdom Metazoa; phylum Chordata; class Actinopteri; order Gonorynchiformes; family Chanidae; genus Chanos; species Chanos chanos. The sequence continues at coordinate 23,479,559 of NC_044497.1, read as the reverse complement.
CATACTCCTACAGACTCTCCTGTACCTCTATTATCTCCCATACTCCTACAGACTCTTCTGTACTTCTATTGTCTCCCATACTCCTACAGACTCTCCTGTACCTCTATTATCTCCCATACTCCTACAGGCTTTCCTGTACCTCTATTATCTCCCATACTCCTACAGGCTCTCCTGTACCTCTATTATCTCCCATACTCCTACAGACTCTCCTGTACCTCTATTATCTCCCATACTCCTACAGACTCTCCTGTACCTCTATTATCTCCCATACTCCTACAGACTCTTCTGTACTTCTATTGTCTCCCATACTCCTACAGACTCTCCTGTACCTCTATTATCTCCCATACTCCTACAGACTCTCCTGTACCTCTATTATCTCCCATACTCCTACAGACTCTTCTGTACTTCTATTGTCTCCCATACTCCAACAGACTCTCCTGTACCTCTATTATCTCCCATACTCCTACAGGCTTTCCTGTACCTCTATTATCTCCCATACTCCTACAGGCTCTCCTGTACCTCTATTATCTCCCATACTCCTACAGACTCTCCTGTACCTCTATTATCTCCCATACTCCTACAGACTCTCCTGTACCTCTATTATCTCCCATACTCCTACAGACTCTTCTGTACTTCTATTGTCTCCCATACTCCTACAGACTCTCCTGTACCTCTATTATCTCCCATACTCCTACAGGCTCTCCTGTACCTCTATTATCTCCCATACTCTGACAGAATCTCATACTTCTAAAGACTCCTATAGATATACTTCTGAAAAACCAAAACAGATATCAAATATGAGTGTGCGTTTATGAGAATGTGCATGACTTTGAGTGTGTGTGTGTGTGTGTGTGTCTCACCTGATAGTGCATGAGTGTGTTGAGTCTTTTCCAGTCGTTCTCAATTTTAGTTGTGATGTCTTCATCCTGCAAGACCACACGAGCCATTCTGCCCTGACGCCACTCTGAGAACAGAGAGGAGAGTTAATACACACACACAAACACACACAGACACATGGGCAAATGCATAAACACACACACACACACACACACACACACACACACACACACACACACAAGCTTACATATAAAAATGTACTCACATGAGTATGCCTGTACACAGGCACATATGTAAATATGAAAGCATGAAAAATGCCTAGAGACAAACCTTAATGTAAAAAAGGCCTTTGAAGGGCGGGACTGACATGAATATTAATGGAGTGTCACAGACAAACAAAAGCAAAGATGCAAAACTGGACTCATCATAACTGGCACTGCCTCATTTACACACAGACACACACAAAAGGATTTTGATGAAGAGAAAAAGCAACAAGGAAGTGACCTGTGTGTGTGTGTGTGTGTGTGTGTGTTGTAGGGCCTGCAAGTTCATAATGAAATGATGAAAAGGATGTTGATAGGGAAATGGACAGATTCATGCTCATTGATCACTGATTTTCCCCTCTGATGAATAGACTTTATTAGTTTGTTTGGAAGCCAGGATAACAGATGATGCTTGTGGCTTACACTCAAACAAAAACACACAAACACACACACATACACCCCAAAACACAGAGTACTGTTACAAAGTTACACAGCTTTCAGTTGTTTGGGTACTATACATCAAACCCAGGCTCTGTGTGTGTGTGTGTGTGTGTGTGTGTGTGTGTGTGTGTGTGTAAGTGTGTGTGTGTGCGCGTATGTGTGTGTGTGTGTGCGTGTGTGTATGTGTGTGCGCATGTGTTTATATACCTAGGTCCATGTCCACAGCTCTGGGCCGTTGAGAGTAAGGCATATTCTTATACACAGTATCCAGAATCTTCTCTTTGACCTGTGTGATGGTGTCACAGTTCAGAACCTTCACTGGGATTTCTGGACTGTTCTCGTTCTCCGGGTTAACACAGTTCACAATCTGCATGAAAGAGAGTATTTCATCAGCCTATAACATTTTATCAACAATAATCTAATACATAACTCAATACCAAATATGACGAAGACATTATTTACTTCGCCTGGCAACTTCGAAAAACAGCAACAGCAAAAAAAGACCCAGTGTGAGATTTCAATAGCAAAGAGCTAGGACTGTGGGCTGCAGATGGATGTTGCTGGTCTCGTTCTGTGCACTTCTCCTTTAAACCACTGTTTCTGCTTCTGTCACCACTTCCTGACCAATCTAATTTCACACCTACAGCAGGACCCCAATTTCCAGGTTCTGCTGGGGTATTGAAATCTAATGGCAACTGCTCTCTGCTTCGGAACAACCAAGACCTATCTCTACCTCTCTCTCTCTCTCCGTCTTTCTGTCCTCATGGTCTCCAGTAGCTTGTGGCACCAGCCTGCCTGTTAAGATATACCACTGGGCTGTGAGGAGTGATTAGAGATGGAGCTGAACGCTGTGTGTGTGTGGGGGGGGGGGGGGGCAGACTGTGTGTGTGAGGGGGGCAGACTGTGTGTGTGGAGGCAGACTGTGTGTGAGGGGTGGGCAGACTGTGTGTTTGGGGGGGCAGACTGTGAATGGGGGGGGGGGGGCAGACTGTGTGTGTATGAGGGGGGCAGACTGTGTGTGTGAGGGGGGCAGACTGTGTGTGTGGGAGGGGCAGACTGTGTGTGTGGAGGCAGACTGTGTGTGAGGGGGGGGCAGACTGTGTGTTTGGGGGGGCAGACTGTGTGTGTGGGAGGGGCAGACTGTGTGTATGAGGGGGGCAGACTGTGTGTGTGGGGGGGCAGACTGTGTGTGTGTGGGGGCAGACTGTGTGTGTGGAGGCAGACTGTGTGTGTGAGGGGGGCAGACTGTGTTGGGGGGGGCAGACTGTGTGTGTGGGGGGCAGACTGTGTGTGTGGGGGGGCAGACTGTGTGTGTGGGAGGGGCAGACTGTGTGTGTGGGGGGGGGGGCAGACTGTGTGTGTGTGGAGGCAGACTGTGTGTGTGTGGGGGCAGACTGTGTGTGTGGAGGCAGACTGTGTGTGTGTGGGGGCAGACTGTGTGTGTGGAGGCAGACTGTGTGTGGGGGGGGGCAGACTGTGTGTGTGGGGGGGCAGACTGTGTGTGTATGAGGGGGGCAGACTGTGTGTGTGGGAGGGGCAGACTGTGTATGAGGGGGGCAGACTGTGTGTGTGGGGGGCAGACTGTGTGTGTGTGGAGGCAGACTGTGTGTGTGGGGGGGCAGACTGTGTGTGTGGGGGGCAGACTGTGTGTTTGGGGGGGCAGACTGTGTGTGTGAGGGGGGCAGACTGTGTGTGTGGGGGCAGACTGTGTGTGTGGAGGCAGACTGTGTATGAGGGGGGCAGACTGTGTGTGTGTGGAGGCAGACTGTGTGTGTGTGGAGGCAGACTGTGTGTGTGGAGGCAGACTGTGTGTGTGTGGAGGCAGACTGTGTGTGTGTGGAGGCAGACTGTGTGTGTGGAGGCAGACTGTGTGTGTGTGGGGGCAGACTGTGTGTGAGGGGGGCAGACTGTGTGTGTGGGGGGCAGACTGTGTGTGTGTGGAGGCAGACTGTGTGTGTGGGAGGGGCAGACTGTGTGTATGAGGGGGGCAGACTGTGTATGAGGGGGGCAGACTGTGTGTGTGGGGGGCAGACTGTGTGTGTGTGGAGGCAGACTGTGTGTGTGGGGGGGCAGACTGTGTGTGTGAGGGGCAGACTGTGTGTGTGGGGGGGCAGACTGTGTGTGGGGGGGGCAGACTGTGTGTTTGGGGGGGCAGACTGTGTGTGTGAGGGGGGCAGACTGTGTGTGTGGGGGCAGACTGTGTGTGTGGAGGCAGACTGTGTATGAGGGGGGCAGACTGTGTGTGTGTGGAGGCAGACTGTGTATGAGGGGGGCAGACTGTGTGTGTGGGGGGCAGATTGTGTGTGTGTGGAGGCAGACTGTGTGTTTGGGGGGGCAGACTGTGTGTGTGAGGGGGGCAGACTGTGTGTGTGGGGGCAGACTGTGTGTGTGGAGGCAGACTGTGTGTGGGGGGGGGCAGACTGTGTATGAGGGGGGCAGACTGTGTGTGTGGGAGGGGCAGACTGTGTGTGTGGAGGCAGAATGTGTGTGAGGGGGGCAGACTGTGTGTGAGGGGGGCAGACTGTGTGTGTGGGAGGGGCAGACTGTGTGTGTGGGAGGGGCAGACTGTGTGTGTGTGGGGGGGGGGCAGACTGTGTGTGTGGAGGCAGACTGTGTGTGGGGGGGGGCAGACTGTGTGTGAGGGGGGCAGACTGTGTGTGTGGAGGCAGACTGTGTGTGTGGAGGCAGACTGTGTGTGTGGGAGGGGCAGACTGTGTGTGTGAGGGGGGCAGACTGTGTGTGTGGGAGGGGCAGACTGTGTGTGTGGAGGCAGACTGTGTGTGAGGGGGGCAGACTGTGTGTGAGGGGGGCAGACTGTGTGTGTGGGAGGGGCAGACTGTGTGTGTGGGAGGGGCAGACTGTGTGTGGGGGGGGGGGGGGGCAGACTGTGTGTGTGGAGGCAGACTGTGTGTGTGAGGGGGGCAGACTGTGTGTGAGGGGGCAAACTGTGTGTGTGGAGGCAGACTGTGTGTGTGGGAGGGGCAGACTGTGTTGGGGGGGGGGGGCAGACTTTGTGTG
>NC_044497.1:23435000-23465000 GCF_902362185.1 Chanos chanos | reverse complement strand
CAGCCCAGCCCTCAGACAGACGGATTAGCGCCTTGTTCTCCTAATGACAACAGATAATAAGACAGACATGGTCATGCGTCACATTGAATAAGAGTCTAATCCACATTTTCACCTCCCTGGCCAGAAACCCTACACACACCCTTATTTACTCCGCCTATTTATCAGCAGCTTCACTACACACAACACGCGAGTGCACTACCCTCCGAGCGCCTGAGAGCTACAGCCCAAACAAAGAACAAATACCAAGGAGAGAGGGAAGGAGGAAGAAAGAGAGATAGAGAGAAGGAGGGAAAGAGAAAGGGAAAGAAAAGAAAGAAACAGCTGTATCAGCTGTCTCTTTGTTTATTGTCTGTTACTGTATTTGCAAGCCTTGTATAAGTGTGAGTGATCTTCAGGATGTTAGTGCCAAAGAGAAAAGGATTCAATACGACATTAAAACACACACACACACACACACACACACACACACACACACACACAAAATGATGCTAAAACACACAAATGACACACAAAATAATGTTAACACACACACACACACACACACACACACACATCAATAAGACCCTAAGTTCAGTCAAGATTAAAGCTCATTTTGTTTCTATCAATCAATAAATCCATCATGTGGAGTCTGACTCCACATGAATCTGGGCTGATCTAAACTGTAACAAGCTCATGTAAGAGCTCCACCCCAGCTGGGAACGCTCTGAGGTAAGTTATGAATGGGACCATCTCCGGAGCCTTCAGGGTCATCTTAATTCCTGGCCTGAGAAAACTGACACTGGGGCCCTATCTATACCTTCCATTGTATTCAATTTTGGTGATCCGATTACAAGTGGACAGCTCTAAAGTACGTCCATATACACCTTGCTATAGAGTCTCCACGTGTCTCGAGTGACCTCCTGCGATCGGATCTCACTTCCCCGCTCTATGTACAAATAAACATGTGCATCATGTCCAACACCTTACCCCTTTCATTTGAATTCAGTTTTGCTTTTTTTATTTGAGATAGTGCTTATGACATTTGAGATGTCAAACAAATTTGGTGATCATTGATCGCTGCTTTGGGACATTTAGCCACATTAAGCTGTTTCCTTACAATGAGCGTCACCGGAGAGGAAAACACTTAACACTTTTGATTTGATTTTTTGACAGGAGGAGGTGTTTTTTGACCAGAGATGTCTGAGAGAAATTTGGCGATCATTGATCACAGTCTTGGAACATTAAGCCACGTTAAGCTTTTCCACGGTAAACATTGTTTTTAACCAGTGGGAGGCATCAATGCCTAGTCTGTCGGAAATTAAAAGAAGAAGAAGAAATCAAAACAATATCCATTTTGCCTGTTGTCACACTTTAATATGACGATGTGGGCGCGCGAATGAGTTTGTACTTCCGTGTAAGCAGAGGACATCAGTTGAGTAGGCAGTCGTTCAGTGTGGTTGAGTTCCCATTCGTGTTTACACTGCCATAAGAACGTGGTCATATGCAGTCCAGACCACCTCCGAATGTGATCTGATCGATCGGATCTCGATGCAAAATCAATGCACATTGTGTGCGTTTACACCTGTAGTTTAGAGCTGTCCACTTGTGATCAGATCACCAAAATCAGATCTAATGCAAGGTGTAAACAGGGCCTGGGTGTACTGAGAGCTGTGGTTCAGACCAGGCCTAGTATGTCGGGCTAGATCCTGGGGAAAACAGTGGAGAGAGGAGACTGGAGGGGAACGGAGAATGGAGGAAACTGGAGGAGACCAGTGTTCCTCCTGCATCTTTAATGAGCTGAAAGCACAAAGACGATAAGAGACACTGACAACAGCAAAGTCGTCTCAGAGAATGAGGGAATGAGCGAGAGAGAGAGAGAGAGAGAGAAAGAGAGAGAGAGAGAGAGAGAGAAAGAGGAGGCAGAAAGGCAAGTTGTCTTTTGTTGTTTCTGTCTGGTGAGTGTGTGGTCTTTTCATGCTGAATACTGAGGAGAGACAGCACTCTTAAAAGACTAATATTCTCTTGTGTTACATCAGTGCCTCCAATCTGGCGAGACACGACTATAGATTTTATTTCTCTCATTCAGTGACTCACACAGGGACCAGACACAGTCTGCATTAACATTTCATCTGGAATATCAGTCATGATTTTTTCTCTGATTTTTCCTTTTTTTCCTTTCATCAAGAGCATATCACTGAAAAAGGGCAGCTGCAGTTTAGAGTACTTCTGTTTATTCTTTACTGGGACTGTGTCTGTGTGCGTGTGTGCGTGCGTGCGTGTGTGTGTGTGTGTCTGTGTGAGTGAGTGTGTATGTTTCTGTATGACTGTGTGTGTGTGTGTCTGTGTGTGTGTGTGTCTGTGTGTGTGTGTGTGTGTATGTGTGTGTGTGTGTGTGTGGTTATCATGCCTCACCTCCTCAGCAGTAATTTGGGGTGGTTTTTGCTCTCCAGATTTTTGGCGATGAGATCAGAGAGGAGCTGTTTGAGTACGTCAGTGGCGTACTCCAGTTTGCTCTGCAGGGCGGTCATGATGAGAGAGGCCACGTTGCCACGGTCACGCATGGAGAAGGAGCGCTGCAGCTCCAGTGTGCGGATAAACGTCAGCAGGAAAACTTTGTTGTTGATGAGTTGAGCAAAGAGCTTCAGAGCTTTTTCAACGTTCAGCTGACCATTACCAGAGACCTGAACACACACATACACACAAACACACACACACAGAAACACAAATATATACAGAAGGCATGTGAGGTGAGGTAGCTAATATTACAAAAGATTTATGGTCATCTTTGGCTATGCAAAGTTTATATTTGTGTCTGTTCAATTTCTCCAGCCACACAACTGACATAAGACAGAATCGCTATAGAAATATCCACTGTGTCAGGACATTTAACATTTACAATGAGGTTTCACACCATTTGGATTGAACTTTTCAAATACCAGACTATACAACTAAACACCAGACTAAGTTCACAGCCTACAAACTGAGGAACGACACATGTCTCCTGTTCAGTGACTGAACAAACACACTCAGTGTTTCAGTCTGTCAGCGCAGTGCCAGGGAAAAATATCTACGGACTTCCACACAATTAGCCTTTAGCTACTCCATTATCTCAGACACGAGCTGCAAGTGAATGAAAGGCACTATAGCGTGTGTGTGTGTGCGTGTTTGTGTGTCTGCCATGACACTGCCTGTCCCATTTTCCTGTTCCTCCTGTTGAGTGTTCTGCTATATTATATTTTTAGACTGCACTACCTGCACAGTCTGGAAGGACCACCGTAATGAATGATGACATTAATGAAGAGATGTCTGAGTTTTACTGTGAATGACACTGTCATGTGGGTCATTTCTCTGCCCATTTGTCAAATAGTGTAACCTAACTAACCTGCCTGGTTAACACCACCTGATATAGCAAAACACAAACTTGCAAAATGAAAGCCCCTGTGTCAGTAGTCCCCTGCTCATTCCTGAATGCTCCTCTGAGTACATGTGATGATGAAAAAAAAACAGGTTTGGTGTGGATACCTCCAATTCTCTCAGCACAGGGTGGTCCTCGATGCCAGGGAACAGTACCCTCATGGCATAGGTACGGTAGTCCAAGTGAGGAATGCCTGCACGGTCCAAATCACTGGTCAACTCGTTAATGTCCGTCTGCAGCTCTGCAAAGGCTGGGGGAGAGAGAGAGAGAGAGAGAGAGAGAGAGAGAGAGAGAGAGCACAAGCATTAGCAGGCTTTAATGGAAAGATATCACATTCCAGACAAAGAAACACAATGTTAAACTCAGTTCAGTTAAACTGTACGATGTAGACTGTTAATATAGGCAATGCCCCAAGATAATTGTTTTGCTGTTTCATCATCGAAAAATCACAAATACAGATCAGGCTCAGATTGTTCACAACTGCTGTCTACACACACGCTCACACAGACACACACACACACACACACACACACATACACACACACATATATGTGCAGACACACATACACACATGCACGGACTCTCTCTCTCCCTCCCTCTCTCTCTCTCTCTCTCTCACACACACACACACACATATGCGCAGACACACATACACACTTGCACGGACTCTCTCTCTCTCTCTCACACACACACATACACGTGTGCACACACACATACACGTACACACACACACACACACACACACACACACACACACACACACAGTCATTACTTTACATCTCCTGCTGTTGGAGAGTGGAGGTGAGATGTCTTTAATTGAGTGTATCCCAACAAACCCTGGGGCTCCCCTCAGCCGTCAGGGAGGACACACACACACACACACACACACACAGAGTGGTTGGTCGGTGGAGCACTCTCGCTGGTCATGCATGGCACTGGAAGAAAAGTAAGAGCAGCTCTAGATGAGGCTGTCGAATTGTTCTCACAGCCAATCACAAGTACCCCCTGCGAGGACACGCCTCATCAAGCAGCCAATCACAACCACTCACTGCATGGACATGCCTCATTTGCTCAGCCTTCAAAACAGTCCCTTACTGACGGAAACCTACGCATGTGTCTGATCTCAAAATGAATGACTACAGGCATCTATGTCTACATTACCCTCAGTGTGGACTTGTTCTAAACAATCTGAGCCTGCAAATGCCTTTAAAACGATGATGCAGGATTACATTTTTAGTAGCCCTGGGCTCTAAGAAAACTCTGCAGACAGGAACAAACTGGATTCTGGTTTAATGAGACAGGAAAAAGAGTATGTGGTGTAGTGATCCGCAGATCGGCTCTGATGCCATCCGAATCCACATGTGCGCGTAAATCATCCCCCGGCCACCCACCCAAACAAATTATTTTCCCCGATTTCGAGATCCGCACCCGATCACACATTACCATTATTTCTCAGTGGGATATATGTAAGCGTCATGATATGGTAACATACTACACTGAAGCAGGCTGGTTTTAAATAGCCTAAATAAACATTCATTTAAAGTAAGAGTTCTTTTTTGTTAAAATGAAAATGGCAACATGTATTTCCACAATAGCCTGAACACAGGCTGACATCTTTAATCCCTTCAAACTAGTGTACTTGTTTGCAGTATTCACATTTACTTCTGTACCTTGTATTTCCATGCACCATGTCTTAGGTCAGGGGTGTAACGAGCTGACACTGGGCCTGAATGCAGGCTGCTCAAGGTGGGCCCCCAGCCCATCTCACATGCTGACATAATGTCAATAGCAAACGGGAGAAGTATTTTGAAGCACGCAGCTTTAAAATGACCAGCAACAGTGAAATGCACTGCACAGTTGATGCTACAATTATATTATTGTATTATATATATTATAGTAGCCCATGCTGACGGGTCCCCAATTGTCATGGTCCCCAATGCAACCGCATTACCTGCTTACCGCTAGTCACATCCCTGTCTTAGTTTGATAAGTAGTCCACGTGCCTTATTTGCGGATATTATGTCGGTCTGTATTCGTAGGTCAAAGCAATGTTCTTTTTGCAGGTGTTGCATATGAATACCTGGCACTTGACTCGTCTTGGCTAAGTATTTCACTAAATTGCTCCCACACAGAACCTTTTCTGGCCTTCCATTTTTAAATTTCTCTTGGATCTTTTTTGCCTCCATTGCTGCTTAAGACAAATGGATGCTGCAATTGGCACAATGAGAATCTAGTCTGCTGATTCATATCTGACGAAAAATGAAGCTTAAAATATGTTCACATTTTAGAGAATGTATTTAATATTTTCCTCGTTAACAATGTTTTATTTCACCCACCCGCAACCCATCCGCTATTCATCAGAATGTTCATTTTCATGACTAGGCCCGCCCAATCTGTGGATATAACTGCGATCCATGCATCACTAATGTGGTGTGTGTGTGTGTGTGTGTGTGAATTTGGGTTTATCCTGCTCACCTTCCTTACACTCCAGGGCGACTCTGGACTCCAGGTTATCCATCTGCATCTGTAGGCGTTTGAGTGTGAGATCATTCTCGCGGGACTTGCGTTTGTAAGCGATGAGAACCAGGATGACGATGATCAGAAGCACTCCTCCGCCAGCGGCTATACTGACGATAGCAGGCAGAGTGAGGAGACTGTCTGACAGTATGTTCACTGAGCCTGGGGACACATGCAGGCCACCCACCTGGACCTGAGATGTAGACAGGTACACTTTCATGAGACTGGCAAAACACACATCTTCACCACGAATGTTCACATGTGAACAGAATCATATGCAATCAGCCAGCAGGATGCACACACACACACACACACACACACACACACACACACACACACACACACACACACACAGATGCACTGACCATGATTTTGTACTGTCCTGTGAGATTGGGAGGCTCACACAGCAGCTGTGTCTCGGAGACAGTGACAGAGCAGGGCGTGTCCCCGATCAGCACTGTGTAGTTGAGTTTGACCCCCCCAGACGCAGGGGGGACCAGATTCTTACCCTGAAAATCAGAGGGAGAACCACATGAGCGAAAATTAGGGCTGCTTTTCACAACTTACGTAAACCACAAAAAACTGCATCTGTTTTCCTTTTATTTGTTTAAGAGGTTTAGAAAGTAAGAAGAGTAACGGCAACACAAAAGGGACTGATTGCTTTGAGAACACTGTCACCATATCTGAGCATGCGAGTGAGTGGGTGTGTACATGCGTGTGTGTGTGTGTGTGTGTGTGTGTGTGTGTGCGTGTGTGAGAGTGTGTGTGTGAGTGTGTGTGCGTGTGTGTGTGTGCGTATGTGTATATGTGAGTGTGCGTATGTGTGTGCGTGCGTGTGTGTTTGTGTGAGTGTGCATATGTGTGTGTATGAGTGTGTGCATGCATGTGTGAGTGTGTGTGCATGTGTGTGTGCACGTGTGTGTGCGTATGTTTGTGCGTGTGTACAGTAGTACTCTGGTCTGAAGGTGGTAAATGTGTGTACCTTGAGGATGATGGGAGAGCCTGGTTTCTGCTCCAGAACCCCATTGGTGCTGAGGGGTTCAAAGTTAGGGTTGGGGTAATACAAGAAGTTAGTGTTGTTGTAGACGAGCAGGGCTTGGACGTTATTGAAGATAAAGCCAAACTCGTCTGTGTGTTTGACTGAGTCCAGTCCAGGTCTGTATTCTGCCGTCAGAGAGGGAGCGAAACAGCTCATAGTGGTTGTGTTCAGGACCTTACACACCTGAGAGAGAGAGAGAAAGAGAGAGAGAGTGAAGGGGTGTGAAGAGTGTGTTACTCATGTTTATTTATATCGAGACATGTTCCATCATTTATTTATTCTTTGTTACTCTATCTTCTTTTTTGTAAGTTACTTAAAAAGAACCTTTCAGCCTATTTGACCACTGAGCTACAGGTGAGTGGTGTGCTATAGAGGGGAACAGTCCACTCTACATTCTACACAGAACATGTCTTTCTCTCAGAGCAATCCTGAGACTTATGTTCAGAATGAAAACAATGAAAACAGAGAGAACACAGTTCTCTGATAAAAATATGTGTAACTGTGAATCACAGAATCTCTTGTCACAGACCATCACGTCTCTGTTTTAAAGCAACATGTACTGACAGATGTCTTTAAGTGGAGATGTTGTCTGGACTCAGTGCAGTGATACTCTTGGCATGCATGGAATGAGGCTCCACTTTTCCGCACACAACTGAATGTACGCACGAGCGCCTGGTCTTTCTCTCAGTGTGCCACAGAGCAACGTGAACAACGGAACAACTAAATCGATTGAGTCCTCGCCGAGCCCAGGCTCCAGGTTTTCATCTCTTCTCATCCCCACCCCGCCCCCGGCAGTACGACAGGGAGAAACTTAATTAGAGCTAAATATCTTCAGAGCGGAGAAAGAGCAGTAACCCACAGCGTGACTCCTACCTGCTACCTGCTGCTGTTAACTCAGACAGAGGAGAGCAATCAATACAAACTCATTCTTATCACCCACACTTGATTTTTTTGCCTGTTGGTGAAAGTCAAACAACTCCAGTGACTTTTCAGAGCCGTTCTATCCACCTGCCTTTAATGAACACCCCAAGGCCCCATCCACACGGCGCAAATGCACAACTCATGGGACTGAATTTTTACCAGTTTGTCAGTTTGTCTTATGGACACAGTCTCAGCATTTGCCAGTGAGAGAAAGAACTATGACCCAGAAAGCTTCAGCCTGTATGGTTCAGCCCATTACAGGAATCCTCCCCAGGGGAAGGTGAAGAGAGATTTCTGTCAGGAAAAGGAGACACAGGTTTTGTTTCTGAATAGAGGGACAGTTTCTGAGGCAAAGAGTCATCTGTTTTCAAAATGCATAAATGCTAAGTTGAATTACTGAGAGGCTAGTCCTGCATGTTTCTGAGTAGGAGCATCCAGACAAGCTGTAAAGGTTTCAGAGAAAGTCAGCTAGCTCGTGAGTGTACAGTGACAGGAACATAGATCTGACATTACATGATCATGACAGCAGACAGGGTAATGTGCATGTGTTAACAAAGAGCAGCAAACTTTAGAACTCTACTGCATCTATGGCAACGTAGTGACACCATGCGCGACAACTAATCAGACATTCCGACATGGAGGAAATGGTTAGCTTGTTTAAAAATGCATGGAACTCACTAATGCAGTCAGGGCACTGTTCTCATACTCCAAAAAATCTCATTTTACAGTCACACACTACACAGCAAGAGAGACAAGGCCCTCATATACATATAGAGAAATGTGTATATATAATGTGTGTGTGTGTGTATATATATATATATATATATATATATAAATGTGTAAGGACAGCCAGAAAAAAAGCCACAGAGTTGCACATTCTGAGTCCGAGCTCACTAAATACAACCACAAACTAACCTCAGAATGGACCAAAAACAACCACAAACTAACCTCAGAATGGACCAAATACAACCACAAACTACCCTCAGAATGGACCAAATACAACAACAAACTAACCTCAGAATGAACCAAGTACAACCACAAACTAACCTCAGAATGAACCAAATACAACCACAAACTAACCTTAGAATCAACCAAATACAACCACAAACTAACCTCAGAATGAACCAAAAACAACCACAAACTAACCTCAGAATCAACCAAATACAACCACAAACTAATCTCACAACCACAAACTAACCTCAGAATTGACCAAATACAACCAAAAACTATCCTCAGAATCAACCAAATATAACCATAAACTAACCTCAGAATCAACTAAATACAACCACAAACTAACCTCAGAATGAGCCAAAGGGAACTGGACTGAAGGAAGCAGAGGGAACATTGCTGGACAGAGGCCATTTAAGACGCTTTCACCGTCTTGGATAACGAAGATGCTACTGTGTTAGTAAACCCAATTTTTCTCTACTTTTCATTCCAGTTCTGTCTGGAGATGGACAGGGGACAGACGCTCCTCCAGCAGCCTGTCTATCATCACTCGGAACAACCAAACGAGCCCACCACACCATCTGCTCAGATACTGCTTGTTTTTCTCTGCATGTTTTCTCTCTGTGCACCACATTCCCTCCATTCTCTCTCTTTCTTCTGTCTTGTTTTACATCTAGAATAAAGCCACTTTTCAGGAGGATGTACTTTTCTCTCTCTGAGTTTTGTAAATTCTGAAAGTTAAAAATGACTTGATGAGTCAGTAAGGCAGTCAAGAGTACTATGCGAGTGCATCTAAATGAGAGCTCAGGTGTTAAAAGAAATCCACATAAAACACATTATACTCCAATTTTGCATAATGGCCCCTCTTCCAAGAATAGACTGCCATTTTCCTCACTTCACTGCTCTAAGAACAATCAAAATAGACATTCAAATACAGAGAATTACTCTAGCACTGCTGTTCCACATGACCTACAGATTACACTCTCAAAACAATATACCAGAGTCATTAAAGAAACCACACACCAGAGTCATCACACAGACTAAACACTGGTCTCATCACAGACTAAACACTGGGCTTATCATATAGACTAAGCACCAGCATCATCAGACATACTAAACACCAGTCATCAAACAGATTGAACACCAGTTATCAAACTGATGAAACACCAGTCATCAATCAGACTGAACACCAGTCATCAGACATACTAAACACCAATCATCAAACAGACTGAACACCAGTCATCAAACAGATACAACACCGGACATCAAACAAAACACCAGTCATCAAACAGATACAACACCAGACATCAAACAGACAAAACACCAGTCATCAATCCAATGAAACACCAGTCATCAAACAGACGAAACACCAGTCATCAAACAGACTGAATACCAGTCATCAAACTGATGAAACACCATTCATCAAAAAGACTAAACACCAGTCACCAAACAGACTAAATACCAGTCAATTAAACAGACTGAACACCAGACATCAAACTGACTAAACACCAGTCATCAAACAAACTAAACACCAGTAATCAAACTGACTAAACACCACAGCATTGCTACAAGTCAATAATTTGTTCTGACAAAGTCAGGTTTTGGAAGCTGGCCCCCTACTGGAAGCCATGTGAGAGAGAGAGAGAAAGATGGATAGAGAGGGAACAACAGGGAGATGGGGAAAGAGAGAGGGAATAATAATAGTTAAGAAAATTTGCAAATGGAGGTAGCTGTTAATCTAACACTCTGTGGCTGTGGCACGCTGAAGGTGTGACACCACACAGAAATAAATGAGACAGAAGATTTGAAAGGGCAGCTGCAGGAACAGCAGGCGTTTGAATACTGCCCTTCTGTTTTTTCACATCAGTCTAAATCCACACAGGAACATGGGCCAAACCAGGCTCATAGAGAAACAGGAAGGAAGGGGTGAAAGTGTAGAGCAGCTCAATGCAATGGATCATGGGAAATATGGTAAAGTAGGATGATCACATGCCGCAGAGAGGTCTGTGACACAAACGAACCCATTTTCATCATCTATAAAAGTTCATGCTCTCTGTGGGTAAGCGTGGTACGTCTGGGTGGTGTCTGGGAAGAGGTTTATGACAGTGATTGCGTGACACATCGTCTGATTGGCCATGTTATTAAAGAGCTTTGTCTCGACGGGAAAGGTGAAGTGTCTCTTTGATCACCTTAGATGGCATCAGATAATGCTTCAGAAATCCATTTTTAGACATCACCCTGGCATCGCCATTCTTCACTCAGTAGGGCAGATGATTTTTTATTCTTCTCAAACAAAAAATAGAGGGAGGGGAAAAAAGTAATCTTTCTTTCCTTGATAATCAGTTCAATGATTAATGTCTCAATTGTGAGATAGTGACAGGTACGTGAAAGGGGGGGCACTACCGTGTGTCTCATTCCCTGTCGTCATTATTACTTTTTTTTCTGAGTTAAAATGCTGTAGGTAACAGGAGAGGAGGGAGGGGGACAGAAAAGAGACGAGAGCAATTTGGGAGGAGGCAGGTGACAATTTGAACGCTGGTCTTGACAGGCGCTCAGGCCTGATTGCATGGCTGCGCTGCTGTTTCCCTGTCCCCGCTCACAAAAGGGGGAAAGACGGACGGATGAAGAGATCCGTAATTGCAACCTCGACAGTTAATAAAAATTCAACCCGTTCCCTTTTCAGAGGTGAATCACTCTGTGGGGGGCTGGGGGGTGTGAAGAGAGAATGCCTTTAAAAAGAGGTAGCAGCTCATCCTTTCTCTCTATCTCTCTCTCTCTCTCTCTCTCTCTTTTACCGCAGAAAAACAATGCCAAACCACAGTGCATGCACAAGTTGTTCCAAATGTTCTGGAGTCTTTTGGGCCCCCTGAAATGAGGCATAGAATAAACCTGCTGATATTATCTTTTCCCAAAAATGACTTTGAGATAATCTGGGCAGGCGTTTTGGGCACATATCAAGGGTTGACTGCAGGCTCCTGGAGTGGAAGTCACCAGTGTGATCTTACATTTCTGTAAACTGTTACCCAGTCCACAGCTCAGCTCCAGAGAAACCTACTGTCTGTGAAGAGCCTGTACTCTGAAGAACACAGAGTCCATTTTAAAAGCCCTTTCATGTTCCCGGGTGTATTTACATATCATAAAACTTGTTCTAAGCAACAGTACCAAACGCATTTCAAGACAGTGGGGAATCCTGATTCAAACAGTTCTGTGGTCTGGGAGTTGTGGAGAATCAGGAGTCAAACACTGTGGATGTTCATAGCTATCAGTGAACACAGATCATTTATCTAAATACATGGAAATTTATGTTATTTATGCCTCTGTATTGGTGCATAACATAACACTCCCTAAAGCCCCTTTCACACATACACTGCATCCCTAAAATAACCTAGATTTTAACTGGAGGGGCTGTATGTGTGAACGCAAATGTCCGAATCAGTCAGATCAGATCCTAAATGGACGTTATTCCACCAGCCCCCCAGTACAAAGTCTGTTGTATGTTCAACTGAGTCCATGTGTGAACAGAGTGGATTATAGTCCGGAGAATGCACAGCGAGCAAGTGGGAATGTTGATGTCGTTTCTAACATGTGACTGGCACGACACCGGAAGAATACAAACATCCAAGGGTGAGGAAGAAGGGTCATTTACACAAAGACACCAACGAAAATGTTTAACTGGAGAGAAGACGAGATATGGGAACTTCTGTTGGTAAGGGCTGACGCTGAAATCGTCAGACAAAAGTCAGTAGCCTCGTCTGCCATTTTCGATGTGTTTACTTTTTGCATCATGTCCTGCCTCCTGCATGCTCTACCCAGGTGCCACGCCTCACCTAAACCAAACAGAGTATTTTGAGTCGGTGAGAACGCGTCTGACACTGACAGTCTCCTGTTTTGGCTACATGTGTGAAAGGGCAACTTCAGACAAAATGCAAACCTGATTCTGTGGACATAGTCCGTAGTGCATATGTGGAAACAGCTTAACATACTCACTCCTACTCAACTCCATAACACTCCCACTGAAGACGTTTTTTCATGTTCACGCCAAACACTTGAGACAGAAAAAAGAGTCCTCCTATAAGTGGTCCAAAACACTCAAGGGTGACAGTGACTGCTTCAAACACTCCAATTAAAGCTCTCATGCATGCCACTTTGTAGGAACTGAATTATTCAGCAGGGTAGTTAACCGACTTTAGAGATACACAGATTTGAAAGAGGACACGGAAAGCCTTCTGGGAAGTGGCTGGGAGAGATTTTTGGAGTGAGTCATGCCTCACCTCTCCTCCTGAGGTGAGTGAAAAAAAAGGACACAGTATAACCCTAATGGATCCTAAAAATGGCGGCTCAGCAATTGTCCGATCTTTTCTCTATTGAAAGTCACCTATAATTAACTCAAGGCAGCAGACAAAGCATGCTGGGTCATAGGTTTGTGTTTCCCCGGAGGTTGCGCTGATGGGATTTTGATCTCATTATTCCTTCTCCTTAGATATCAGCTCAAATTCAAAAGCTCTGAGGTTTTTTTGGCATGAGTAACAAACAGAGCTGAAAGTCTCTGGTACTCACGTTTACAGACTCCCGCCCACCGTACTTGACACGAATCCGAGGTTCCTGCACAACATCTAAATTGGTCCCAGTTATTGTCAGAGGGGTGTGGCCACTGCAACGGAAACAAAAACAAAAAAGACAAAGGATAAGTATGACAAACTTATACCTGGACAACAAACTCTCCAGTGCCCTCCTGCTGGTAGTAACTTCTTACCTTTTTAACCACTTATATTTTTCACAAGGAAAGTTTCAACTCAACTCCACCTGCCGCTGGAACTGTTAGCTTTATCAAATGAGACTTAGAGGATAATGGGTTTTGGAGAAGAAGCTGATTAAAGGAGCTTTTAACTGACTTCAGTAGCAGCAATCAAAAGAGGCAGACGCATCTTTGAAGTCACCACAGCATTTCCAGTAAACATTCTGGGGTCATGGATGTCTCAGTAACTCACACAACAATACAAACAGAGAGGGCCTGCATGGGTATGGAGGAGAGACTTTCCTCCTGCTGTGTGTGCTGCTCCCTGCTGTCTGGGAGGGAGGTGACCAGCCTTATCAGCCTGATGTAGATGGCTCCAGTGTGGAGATCACCTCATATGTGTTCATATGGCGATTGGCAGGGGCTAGGCAAACGATGCCATGGCTTTCCACTGCCTTCTGGTCTGGCTCCCAGTGTGAGAGTGTGTCTATTTTTGATGTTACAAAAGAAGATAGTATGAACATCTGTGGCAGGGGGTGAAAGAATGCTTTTATCTCACTTTATCTCACTTATTATCTCATTTAAGTGTGAGTTTTTTCTGTGAGCCTTAACGACATTTTAATGAGAGCAGGGGGCAAGACAAAAATAAGAAAACACTGAAAGATATAAGAGAGTGAAAATCAGTCTCCTTTCAGGACACATAAGAACGTGATCTAAAACTCCATAATCAAAAAGACCTTTTCAGGAATCATGTTTTCATTTTTCTCATGTACTTTTTTCTTAAGTGTCAATGTATGTGTCAATACATACAGTATTGAGTATTCCTGTATGTTAACTGCTGTTTCCAAACACAGTCAGAGCCTCTCTCCTAGGAAAGTGACTGTCAAACTTCAAAAGGCTTTAAGCAGGAGAAGATAGGTAGAGTCATTCCTCAAAAACTCCTGTTTTTGTGAGTGAGGTCACCAAAGCACTATTCTCCAGTGAGAGGGATTCATTCACTCTACCAGAGCGTGTGCATACAAGACATTTCATCTGTGGAAAAAGTGAATGACTGTCTCTCCGCCCTGTAGTCCTCTACTGTTCATCTCAGATGCACATTAACAGTGTGCGTGTCGTGAGGAAAGCAGACAGCATGCCGCCGTACCCTTTGATCACACTCCCCTCTACGTTTGTTTGTCTGTCGGCTTCAGTCAGACACTTCACTCCTGCGATTCCGAGCTCTGCGGAGTTCTGAAGGGCGGTGCGAGTGTGGTTGACAAAATGGAGAACCTCCTCATTCTCCGGATTGAACTCCAGTGTGTTTTGATCTCTACAGCTATAGTCTGGTATCAGTATTACATCTCCGTGTTGACATAATTTTCTCTCTCTCTCTCTCTCTCTCTCTCTCTCTTTCTTTGCACAAAACCCTTAATGTTTCACTCCCAACATGTCTTTATGTCTCTCTTTTCTTACAGCCCACATCTCACTGATGTAACCAGATTACCGTACAACTGTTATAAGCATGATTATTGTCAGAAATTGCGGGAAAAGTTTCTAGAGAGGAAGAGTCAAGGTAAGGGCCACTCCTCTTTATCATAATCACAGCTAAAGCCAAGACTTAATCAGCCTCCAGGGTCCATCAACGTCAACCAGATGAAAAAATGACTACCTGTTTCATTATGCCTCTTGTCTCACCCGCATCTCTCCCTTTCGCTCGCGCGCTCTCTCTCTCTTTCTTCTTTTCTTTCACACACACACACACACACTTTCACTTGCTCTGTGCCCTTGGGAACCGTAGTGACTTTCTCACTGTGACTCTATATCTTTGCCATCTGCTCTAGACTAACACCTCACGCCACATGTACAGAGTGTCTCCTCTTCACTGTCTCCCGCTGGGCCCATATCCATCCCTCAAATTACATAGCATTGCTTCCACCACCTCCTAAACTTGTGCTGTGACAAATCCTACCACAGGTGCACTAACTCCATCCTCACTGTCTGCACAAAGTGGGAGCACATCCAGAGTTCTACAGAGGAAGGGGTGGAAGCCTTTGTTTTTGGACGTGCTTTTGTGGCTGGGTTCACGTATTTATTTTTACATAATTATATAGGAGTTTTGAGGAGAAAGAACAAGTTTAGTCACATTTTGTTTACTTTCTTTGTATAAACATATACCACATATATGACATTATCTATGCAAAGCAAGGGACTTTCATGATGGAAACCTTTTTGTCTGAACAAGTCCTTTAAAATGAAAACATGTGGTAGAAAAGGGAACCTTTGTGAAATAGTGTTTCAGTCTGAAAAACGGATGAGTGGGGGAGTTATTACTCAGGATGGGTTTGTGTATATGGTAGTGTAGGGTAGTGTAAATGCTGGTGGTTTGGTGTTACCTAGCAATGCTCCACTCAGGTTCGATTCTCTGCACCGTGGGGTCGTCGATGTACTCGAAACTCAGACTGTCCTTCACCTGGGCGCGGTCAACGCTCACGCTGATTTGCACGGAGCCCACACCCGTCAGTGAAGGAGCTGAGTAACATACTATCTCCGTCATGGTCCGTCTGTAGATGCAAACACAACATCACATCTGCATTATGATCAGTGGGATGGACATTCAAATGCAGGTTACAGTGAAATCTTGGCACGAGGTGAAAAATTTGACTATATGTGAGAAAAGCATTGTTATTCTGCTTTTTCCCTTTCTTTTATGGCCCAGCCAGTTTTTGTGTGTGTCTATTTAAAGTTTTCTCTCTGTTCTCTATCCCTCTCTTTATCTCCTCCCTGACTCAGTATGGTAATGTGGTATAGTGTCCCTGGAACCAAGTTATATCCAGTCTCTTTTCTCTATCATTTTCTATAGACTGTGTTCTCTGAGTCTAACACATGGACACACACACACACACACACAGGTGTGCACACACAGACACACACACACACAGACATTGATCATCGATGCACACATGCAAGCAAATAGGCATACGCCTACACACACACAAACAAACTCATAAAAATACACACACACATACAAACACCACACACGCAGCACGCGCACACACACACACACACACACACACACAGGCAGCCTTGTCTTTCCTGTCAGAAATGCAGAGGAGAATAGAAGGCTGTAATTAGCTAATGTCTCATTAAAGCAGAATCGACTCGTGCACCTTACAGCATTACAGTCAGACTCCCTAACTTCCTCCCCACGTCCTTTAAATAGACACACAGGATGGCTGGGCCGGGAAGCGAGGGGTGTGTGTGGGGGGGGGTGTTCAGAGAAGAAAGAAAGAAAAAAAATTGAGGGGAGGAACAGGTTTATCTGGGTGCTATTATTAGCCTGCTAGAGCAGGTCATCAAGACCTTATCAACATTTACACAAGTCTTTTGACAGGATAAAAGGAGGAGAGAGAGAGAGGAAGAGAGAGAGAGAGAGAGAGCCAGCAAAAGAGCGAGTGAGAGAGAGAGAGCAAGAGAGTGAGTGGGAAAGAGAGATAGAGGGCAAGAGAGAGAGAGAGTAGGGCTGTGTCCGAAATGGCTACTGCATACTACTCGTATACTGATCTTGACATAAAAGTAGTAAGTAATATGCAGTACATGAAAAATAAAAATTTTGCAGTACATGACAGTTACTTGGATGATGTACTACTCTGGCGAAAATTTGCAGTATACAACTGGAGCTCACTTCGTCGGGTACTGCACATCCCATGACGCAACGCGGTGATTTCCAACTGTCAAAAATTTCAAAAAACAAGGCGGACAGCGACCAAACCAGCTTCAACTTCAATTCCAGCTGCAGTTCTGAATATAAATGTATCAGCTGCATATTTTGGTGTAATAAGTCTTCGTGTGCTTTCCCAACTGATAGCACACGTGTAGTACACTACATGAAAGTTCTCATACTTGCATACCATACTGTATACTAGGGTGGGGAGTAGTGTGCAGTACACAGTGTATACTGGGCCAGTATGCAGTACACTAGTATGCCATTTTGGACACAGTGACAAAGAGAGAGATACATAGAGAGATAGAGAGAGAGAGAGCAGGAAAGTGAGTGAGAGAGAGAGAGAGAGAGAGAGAGAAAAAGAGAGAGAGAGAGAGAGAGAGAGAGAGAGAGACTTTTCATAAAACATAAAAGAAGGACATGAAACCATCATTGAAACTGATTCATATTTGACCAAATTGAGACAGAAGGCTTTATTAATGTAATGTTTTTCTTTTCCTCGGTACTGCATGTAAAACTGATCAGTAATGGGGGTGACTACAGCTTGCTCTGTTATGTATCAATACAAGCCTTTCTATGGAACAAATGCAAATCAAATGTGATATTTCATATTAATAAATGGATCATTATGTAATTACAATGTAATTATTAACATTTTTATAATTATTAACATATTAAAATTGCTATAATATTGTAATTACATGCACCAAATACAAATGCCCTGTAGAATCTTGGGAAACAGTTTTGAAAACTTTACCATTTCTGCTCATAATTTTTTCTTCCCCTCTTTGCTACAGTCTTTCATCCACACACACAGAGACTGTGTGTGGTGCTCTCTCTCACCCATAGAACTCGCAGGTCTGGTTCCCAAACAGCACACTGACACTGCTTCCCGCCCCCAGGTTCTCCCCCATGATGGTCACCTTAGTCCCCCCTGACTCAGGCCCACGGCTGGGGGACAGTCCGGTCACAGAGGGCATCTGCAAGACAGAAAACGAACGAGTAGCCAATTACTAGGGAGTGCTGTTCTTACACACTAACACACCATACATTCATTATGACTAAAATACAAAATTTCTACTGGACTTCACAGAGGTAAAATATGACATGATGATGTGTCCATCTGCCTTCTACATCCAGTGTTTTGGTGCAGTGGTTTCCAGTGAAAATACATACAAAGTCCAAAGTTCAATGAAATCAGCAGAGAGTGAAGGCAAACAAAAAAGCCATTTTCAGCATCGTTTCACTGATGTGTGCTTGTGAAATGAGAGTCTAAACAGAGGAAGAGGGAAAAAAACCCACTGGTGCTTCCCTTCCGTCTCCCTCTCTCGCTTTCTCTCTCTTTGTCTGTCACTCTCTCACTTTCTCTCTCTCGCTCTCTCTCTCTCCCTCTCTCTCTCTCCCTCTTTCTTTCCTTTTATCTCTGTCTTTCTCTTTTCTGTTCTCTTTCTCTTTCCCTCTCTCTGTTTCTCTCTCTCTCTCCACAGTGAGGCAGATGGACAAACACAACTTAGGAGACATGTTTGAAAATGGCTGTTGATGGGCATCACACAAACTAAAAATAAATTAACACCAATTTATATCCTACCCCCCTCTGTTACAACACAGACTCCTCACTCAGGGACACACGTCTGTTGTCCAACAACATTTGGAACAGCATTTTGTGTAAACAAATTGTGTTTTTCTATATATATATAAATAGGAAAATAAGTGAGTGAGGAGGGCAGGTGGTGGAAACTCATGCTGAAAACCATGTAATTTATCAAGTCTCAAAAAAGACCTCTCCCCAAAGAGACCCCCTCCTCACATACACACACACACACACACACACACACACACACACTCCTCCTGCAGCTGACAAAAGCTGGAGCTTGAAAGGAAAGACATGGCAGAGTATTTGAGGGGGATAAAAGATGTGATGTAAAAAAACAGCTTGGTTAATTAGTGGTGACTGTTAATTGTTGAGGCAGAGCTAATTGTGTGCTTGTGAACATGTGTGAATAAGGCAGTTGATAATTGGTGGGCCACAGCCTGGAGGTGTGTGTGTTAGAGACAGGTGCTGCAGCGTCCCCTCAGGTAATCATCTAAGCACGGACAGGTGATGACCGCAAGCCTCCCATTGGTTCTGCTAATAGATTTCAACTTTCCCATGTTTGTCACTAATTGCAACAAAGAGTTATTCATAATCAGCAATATAACGACAAAACCACCTGAGCACCACCACCACATACAACAACAAAACAACAACAACACCACTAATAATAATAATAATAATAATAATAATAATAATAATAATAATAATAATAATAATAATAGGACAGCCTCTGTTGTGGTGATGAGTGCTTTTGTTTCCTGTTTCTCGGGTTGCTCAGCTTGTCCATTACAGCGCTCAGTCTCTCAACAGGAACTTGTACATGTTCATTACAGAGAGAGAGGAAAGCATACCGCTCCCAACCATTAGTCTGTTTGCTCCACAAACACTGAATACACTCTATAGCCACTTGGCACAATAAGTGCTTAAGCAAAGCCACATATCATTAGAGTTTGCATCATCCGATATTCCATGTTTT
Organism: Chanos chanos; assembly: GCF_902362185.1. Classification (NCBI taxonomy): domain Eukaryota; kingdom Metazoa; phylum Chordata; class Actinopteri; order Gonorynchiformes; family Chanidae; genus Chanos; species Chanos chanos. The sequence goes on along the minus strand of NC_044497.1, from coordinate 23,445,176 downwards.
GTTTTGTGTAGAGGAAATCTTAGTCAATTCCTGTGAAAAAGATTGCATTAGACATAAAAGCTTAATTTATTGACCTAGTGATTTGTAATGGCTACAGACAGCAATAGAGACACACTTACAACACACATTAATGGAGAAACACATAACATCTGCGGGGCTCAACACACTGAAACATTTCCTGGCACACCTGTCAGGACCACTTCACAGGTTAACCACCTGCATTCATGCTCCTGCTACTGTGATACCAATTAGCTCGAAGTCATAGCAACAGGATAAACAGCCAATAACTTCACTCGGTCTCAGAGTTCAACCGCACCAGGAACAGTTTTTTACAGCAGCTGTTCCTAAGGCAGATTATGCCAGTTGTAAAGCACTATGGGAAAATGACTGCATCTGGACCTGGGTGTGAGATGAGGAACACTGTGACTGACTGCTGGTTTAATACACTGCTGTTTGTGTTATTCTGAGAACAAACCTGTGGCAAACCCACTTGAGCTAATTTCACTTGCCTGAACAGATTAGAAGCTAGGATGTGCCATGAACCATGAGTTATACACACAAGTGAAAACTGGTTATTTAAAATACAGTATAACTATGAAAACAACAACCACTGTTTCGTCTATACAGGATTCTGAGGTTAAAATACCTGACAGAGTTTGAGCTCTTACCACAAAGGAGTAAAGCTGGGAGGAGCGGGTTTGCAGTTCTGGTTTACACTCGCCAACACACAGCTGGACTGGACCAGGTGAGCTATCTTCTGAAGCTGGATCCATCTCGCATACAATTCTGAGACAAAAACACACACAGACACACACACAGACACAAAAGCACAACCACACACACACACACACACACACACACACACACACACGCGCGCGCACCCCCCCACACACAAACATCACATTGTCAGTATTTCCTGAAATGCAAAGATCATAAATTTGGACCAATTAAACCATTTGCTGATGTGGGTTTCAATCCCTCAGAGAATGCTGTGTCATTTAATCATACACACACAGCTTAGACTACGATCCAGTGGGAAACCTAACTGAATGTGAACAAGGCTAGGCAACCTTTTAAAGCAAATTCAGTGACACATGACGCAGAAGAGGACCTCCAGTCTTGCCCATAGAAAAGTCAGACAGTAAAAATCGGTGCCAAGTTGAGCAGCTTTCTCATTATTACCAGTGTGAGGAGTGAAATCAAAACTGACCATTCCACAGTCCCACTGCCTGATGATCCTTTCCCTTCCTCTCTCTTTCAGTCCATCTCTGAGGACATTCTTCCCTTTATTTCTTCCTTAATCAACAGCTCCCTGTCTACTGGTACAGTTCCCTCTGTTCTGAAGAGGGCATGGGTCATGCCACTGCTAAAGAGACTCATTCTAAATCCAGCTGATGTCAGAAGCTACCGTCCAGTATCTCTTCTACCTCTTCTACCCTATCTCCTCCGGAATAACTTCTTAGACCCAAACCAGTCGGGATTCAAAGCTGGCCACTCCACTGAGGCTGCCCTCTTCACAGTCATCGAAGCGCTTCACTTGGCCAGAGTGAAATCACTCAGCTCTGTCCTCATATTACTTGACCTTTCTGCAGCATTCGACACTGTGAATCACTGTGAATCCTGGGCTTCTCAGGATCTGCGCTCACATGGTTTGAGTCCCACCTATCTGACCGTTCCTATCAGGTATATTGGAGGGAATTTGTCTCCTCCCCCACCCTTTCCCACAAGGTTCCGGACTTGGCCCACTTGTTTTCTCCCTTTACACTAAATCACTTGGACAGGTTATCTCTGCCCATAGTCTCTCCTACCACTGCTATGCCGACACCACACAGTTGTTCTTCTCTTTCTCCTCCTCCGACTCTCAGGTCCAGCCACGCATTGTGGCCTACCTAGCTGACATTGCCTACTGGATGTCCAGTGACCATCTTAAGCTCAATCTGGAGAAGACTGAGCTTCTCTTTTTTCCAGCAAAGAGCTCCCCAAATGATTGACATTCTGATCACCATTGAGGGCTCCATGGTGTCCCCCTCCAGGTCAGTGAAAAAGCTTTGCATGACCCTGGACAACCAGCTAAACTTCTCAAGCCACACTATCGTGGTCACCCAGTGCTGCAGATTCTCCCTCTACAATATCAGGAGGATCTGCCTTTTCCTTACCCAACAAGCAACCCAGCTCCAAGCACTCAAGCACTTGTCATCTCCCGCCTTGACTGCTGCAATGCCTTACTGGCTGGCTTGCTGGCCTGCTCTATCAGGTTGCTTCAGCTGTTTCAGAATGCTGCTGCATGCCTGGTATTCAACCTCCCAAAACACTCTCATGTCACTCTGCTACTCACCGCACTTCACGGGCTTCTGGTAGCAGACCACATCCACTTTAAGACACTGGTACTGGCTTACCAGGCCACAAGAGTCTCTGCCCCATCCTACCAGTCTCTGATCACTCCATACACTCCAATCAGATTTCTCCACTCAACCTCCTCTGGGCAGCTGGCGGTCCCCTCACTTTGGGAACCTGGCAGCCGTAACACTCAGCCATGTCTTTTTGCTAGCCTCGTTCCACGGTGGTGGAATGACTTAGCTCACCCAAACAGAACTGTGGAATCACTGGACATCTTATGCAGGAGGTTGAAAACCCACCTTTTCAGAATCCACCTGTCCCCTAATGTATAATCTTCTTTTATATTGTTTTTATACTTTATGGTTTAAGAAAGCAAAACAAAACAAAAACCCTCTGTACTAACCTTGTCTCTATGCTGCAGGTTTTGTTTGCAGATTTCTGTTTTATTGTTGCAGGATATAAAGGGGCGTGGTACTGAAAATAATTAATTTGCATTCTTACTGAGATCTTTTGCTGGTGCGTTAGCTAAAACCGATTAAGGCACTAATTGCAGGTCGCTTTGGTTTAAAAGCGTCTGCGAAATACCACATTGTAAATTGTAGATCAGTGGCTACTATTCCCACAGTGTCATGTGATCAGTTCCAGCTCCACTTCTCTGTATTGATTCCTTCTCCATCTCAATGTAATTTTACCTTTACCTCCTTGATTGTTTTGCACTGTAGCCCCTGTGCCAGTGAACTGAATGGAACTCCTACAAGAGCTATCTGAGCAGATGTGTGTCACACCTTTGCTATATGGACTCCTGCATCCACTGGGTATTAATGGACAGAGATGACTTCAGCACATGTGAGTTTTATTAGACCTTAAAATGATGTAAAACCAGTCTTGTAATGGTTATTATGGATAAAGAGATATATCAGCAAAAACTTGAGGAGTGGAATTACAAATCGCTGCTCCCAAACTGCTTTCCCCACAATTCCTTCTGACACTGGTCTACAGACCCATTGAAAAGGCATTCAGTCCAGCACTGCTTCTCTGCTGGATTACACCACTGTCAGCCATACAGCTCCTGACAAATCCACCCCTGCGGACCATGACATGTAGAGCATTTCAATTACATCAGAGACCACCTGAACCCCGAGGCAGGAGACGAAGAGATGGGCCATCTGATTGGATAGCTAGGAGAGGATGGCCGTCTGATTGGGTGGCTAGAGGGACACAGCTATTAATATCCTCCTTCCAAAAAACACAGAAAGAAAACCTGACACAAGCTCTCAGACACAGCACGGTGGGCTGGAGCAGACACGGAAATAAACTCACAGTGAAAAAACATTCAGATTTAAAGGACGTCAAAGGAAACAGTGCCTGTGAAACACAGGTCAAACTACTCTGCCAGACAGTTTTATTAAATTTAACAATACAGTCACTTTGCTACACACCTGAAAAATATTCATACACATACCAATGCATGCAATTTATAAGCACCAATGGTTGCTCATTATATAACAGTAATTAACTTCATAACACAATAATAATTGGTTAAATTACATAGCAATGACATGCTATTATGCACAATCACCTAGTATGGTAGTAACACTTGTCTGTCTAAATTCTTTGTAAGTGAAGTAATACAATATGATAAACAAGCTGTACAGGACAGGAGTGTCTGACTTGGTAGGAAGATGAGATGAAATACAGTACAACCTATGCTTATGGAGGGAAAACAATGTAAACATGCTGTATGTATGTAAACACAAAAGCATCAGGGTTGTCTGGCTCTGTACCCTCTCTCCACTCGTTTGCTATATCCCTCTCAAAAGAAGAGTAGTGAGTCGACAGTCACAGAGAGCTTTCTGATGGAATGAAGCTATGGTTTCCTTTGAGTAGTAGCAGAATTCTTAGAAAACAAAAGTGCATTGAGTTGGCGTAAAAGTAAGAACTGGGAGGTTTTAACTATTTCAAACCATAAAGATATATGCCATTAATTAAACAGAACCACATTTCCAATCTATTTTTGTCTGTTTCTGTTAATGCTCAATGAATTAGTTGAATTTACTGATAGCTGCTACATTAACGCTGGAATCATGTGTGTGGTTTTTTTTTTTTTTGGTTTTTTTTTTGTTTGTTGGTACTTTTTTGTCCATTAAAAATAGGACAATTAACTGGGATTAGGTTGGACTTTTCTCTGGTCCACAGTGCAGTTGACAGTGAGTGTGTAAAAACAAGGGTTCTGTCTTGGTTAAGGTGTTCTGGTGTCCTGCCCAGTACTCCACAGTTGAACGGACTGGCACATATGATTCTGGGCTCTTCCACTATTACAGCAATCACTCATCTTGGCCAGATAACGATCTGAGTATGACTCTTTTTATGGAGCACCTCTCAGGTATGCCACACTGTTTGGCTTATAGAAAAGAGTGATTTTATTTAACAGAGTTCAGGGGGTGTCTCAGACTAAATGTAGGTTATTTCATTTTTGTAAATACATATCACTCTATTTTACGTGACCTGAACTAAACTGTACTATTTTGCTCTGATTTGCCTAAATATTACCCGAGAGACAGAAGAGTGTTGTTAAGTGTATGTTGGTGAATGTAGTTTGTTACGTGTGTGTTGTTAAGTGTGTGTTGGTGAGTGTGTGTTGATGAATGTGTGTTGGTGAGTGTGTGTTAGTGAGTGTGTGTTGGTGAGTGCATGTTGGTGAGTGTGTGTTAGTGAGTGTGTGTTGGTGAGTGCATGTTGGTGAGTGTGTGTTAGTGAGCGTGTGTTGGTGAGTGTTGACTCACTGTTCGGCGATGATGTATCCATCCTCCTGTGGGCTGCACCGGACCCCAGCAACCTGCACGTTACCCACCATCTCTGCAAAAGACAGGCCCAGGTTCACCCCATGAATGGTCACTCGAGTACCCCCCTCTGGAGGTCCTGACACTGGGGTCACCTATGGAGAGAGAGAAGGGGGGGGGGGGTTATATATTTCTATTCGTTAGAATATCAACAGCACAACCACTCAGTATTTGATAAGGGTGTTCCACAGGTCCTTGCCTGTACACATGTCTGGATCTTCCTGAGTTTGGACTTTAGTTTGGATAGTTTAGTTTAGTTTAGCTGCAATGAGCCTGACAGCAATTTTAATGTACTGGACATTACTTCAATTTGCCTGCCATCCATCCATAAGCTACATCACAAATTAGTCTGGGAATTGTTCTTGAGTACATGTGCAAAATGTCTATGTGGCAGTGGGACCATTTTGTACAGAATACTGAATTACAACAAGAAAGAGATTTGCTCGTATAATAATATCATATAGGTACACACCTACTTTTTGAGCTGAATTAATGGGGAAAAAATGTTGATCGCCAGTTGATGGGAAACTAGGCATGTACAACATATAGTTACCTTTTTCTTCTCCAGCATCAGAAATCATATCACATCCAAGACCTTTACAATGGACTTAAGGCCTAAATATGAGCCTATTACCTGACTAAAAGGTCACTGTTTTAGCCACACACTTAGCATGGGTATCAAATACAGAGGATCAACAGCCACGTGGTGTGAATTTCCCATTGATCTACGTTTCTACAGAGCTTGTGAGAGGATTTGACCTTTATCATAAAAATGGATAGTATATGAATATTCTGGGAGCATGGCCACAGCAGATCTGCATTCAGTTGCCATGGACAATAAATCAAACATGAGCCCCATTAGGACGGCCCACCTCCTCATAAAATACAATATGGACACTCAGCATGACCTTGGCACTGGGTACCAATAAGCCTTCTGTGCCATAAAAAAGCCCAGAGAGGTTTCGCCTAGGCACTCTTCCAGCTATCAGTGCACAGCAGAGAGAGAGAGAGAGAGAGTAAGAGGGAAAGAGAACAGGAGAGACAGAGGGAGAGGATAGATAGAGAGCAGGACTGAGATAAAGGCGGGGGGGGGCAGAAAAAGACAAAGGAGAGAGAGAGAAAGAGGGATGGAGACAGAGACTTGTGAGTGCACGGAGTAGACCGCCATGCACACAATCAATATGCCATTAGTGAGCAGGCATGTGGAAGTAAAACCAACATGACCAAAGTGTATCTTTGAATCAGATCTGGTTACTGAGCCATAACCAGTCACGTGGCTGCGGTCAGGCCCCCCCTTCCCCGCCCCGGTTCCCCTGAGGCTGGTCGCCGGGCCGAGGGGACTCTGCATTGTTATGTGGACTCAGTGGACATTAATTGCTGGTAATGTAAAGTAAGTGTGTCACCGCACAGCCCGGGGGGAGGAACACATGAATCTTTTATTTCTGCCTGGGCATGTGGGACTGGGGAAGGAAAACACAGGGCTAAATATATCCACATTAGGCTACCCCTGCTACAATCAAAGACAACGTTTGAGTGGATAAACAAAATTAAAAATAGTAAACGCACAGCCCAAAGAGAAGAGGGTAGAAAGGTCTGGCCGTAGCAGCAGCCAGCTTCACGTTGTTACGGGATTGACAGAGAGACGAAAGGACTGGTGGAGAGAAGAAAAAGCCTGATGTATCGGTCACTCCCATCTAAATCTCTAAGTTGCTCCATGATCTCGATCTCGACCTCTAGGTCATTCCACACTGCTACTTTCAAAGAACCACTTTCATGACTTTTCCCACAAATCTGTCCTCCTCGCCTACCTCAGGCTGTAATCTTGTTAGGAGGCTTGTCTTGGCATTTGACTTCCATCGTCACATTGCCTGTGCCTGGGTAATTCCCACCACTGATGTTTATGCTGTCCTGTGTCCATTAACTCTTATGATGTAGATTTCCTGGCACTCTGTGGTGGGTATTACACTTAGCACTTAGTTTTGAGGTACTCTATTCTGAATGGTACATTATAGCTTTAGATTATGGTTCAGCAGAACTGCTCTGTTGTGATGGCAGTAGTATGGCTGTTTATTGTTCATAGCATCCCAGTCATTGGCACTGCTTCAACGCCCACACCGGGTGAGAGCATCTTCTGCATTTTTTAGCCCACATTTATTTGCTTTGTTTCTACTTGTCTTTGCCTGTAGTTCACTCTTTTCATTCTTTGAACTTTCCTTGAACTTGTATCTGGTCAATCACTGAACTTAGTCACAGCACTTACACCACAGCTGTCTCTTTAACCACGACTGGCTTGGACTGTATTTCTCCTCACTTGTAACTTGCCTTGGATAAAAGCAACTGTCAAATGAATAAGTGACAAACTGATTGGCAGACCCAAGAGACAGTAGGACAGGGAAATTTAGAGATGTGATTACGTGTTTTTTCTTTCTTCAGAGAATTTCTCATTCTCACCAGGTTCTGATCATCGGAAGACTTTAGGAGCAGAAAGGGGAAAAAAGAATGTGAAGTATAAAAAGGAAAAGAAGAATGTGTCTAATAAAAAGGAAAAAAAGCATTATAGTAATTTGAACACATCCAACTGTCACTGTAAAATGCAATTTACAAAGAAAACCTCACAGAGTGCATATTAAAAGCTTCATTTTCCTCCCAGTGTCCCAGTGGTTGGCAGCGGCAAAGACAGTGCAGACATTTCTTCCCTAGTGCTGAACTTTGCCCAACTTTGAGAGACTATTTAAGCAACAAAGGAAGAAAGCAGTGAGGTAGAGACACACGGTAAGGAAAGCATCTCATTTTTACAGTGCCATTTGTGGATGACTGAATTGAACTGAATGCTTCACTGCAGATGGACTTGGTGCGTCCACATGGGAGAGCTTTGTCATCATGAAACCCGGTTTGTTGCTGGAAGGGAAAGGGGCCTCTATCTGTGCTGCATGATTTATTCATTTGGGTTCTTACTGCGCAACTATCCCAGTCCAAGGCAATCTGTGTGTGGTGTTTGGTGTGTGTGTTTTGAGAAGGCATACTGTGTGTGTGTGTGCGTGTGCGTGCGTGTGTGTCTTTGTGTGTGCTGTAAGGGCATGCTGTGTGTGTGTAAGATGTCTTAGTTGCCACATCCATAGCTGACTGAACATCCATGGATGTGTATGCCAAAAGATGTAGTTGTGTGTGCATGCCCAGCAGTGTGTGAGTCCGTGCCACAATAGTGCCTATATGGTGGTAATGCATGATAGCATTTGCATTTGCTTCCATTGTAAGGACTGCAATTCAAAACTGTGGCATTATGGATGCTGTAGTCCCATCAGATCTCTCACAACACTGACATCAGGTAAATCTGCTGTTACAGCCCTTTGCCAGGTAGACAGGTGTGTCTGTTAAAATGTATCTCTTCTGCAGGCTGTGAGGATTTGCCATAGATGCCTGGCTATAGACTGGGCAGTGTCTGGATAAAAGAGCATCTCTGGACACTGCTACTGAACAGGTCTGTTTCTGCATGGCTACAGTTTAGATACAGGTAGAGACCTCATGTTGTGAACTGGGCAGTGACTGGGAGAAAGACACGAAGACACAACGGAAGAGAGTCAGGTACTGAGGTTAGCTTACGGCTTACCTTTAGTGGTTAGAGTGTTAGCTGTGATTTTTAGCATGATTAGAGTCATAGCTTTGATTATTTGGTGTGATTAGAGTCATAGCTGTGATTGTTTAGTGTGATTAGAGTCATGGCTGTGATTGTTTAGTGTGATTAGAGTGATAACTGTGATTGTTCAGTGTGACTAGGCTCATAGGTGTGATTGTTTATCATGATTGGGGTCATGGCTGTGATTATTTAGTGTGATTAGAGACATAGCTGTGATTGTTTAGTGTGATTAGAGTCATAGTTTTGATTATTTAGTGTGATTAGAGTCATAGCTGTGATTGTTTAGTGTGATTAGAGTGATAACTGTGATTGTTCAGTGTGACTAGGCTCATAGGTGTGATTGTTTATCATGATTAGGGTCATGGCTGCAATATATCAGCCTTTGACACTAATCATCATGAAATTGTGTCAGTAAATCCTGTTTAAACCATGTATGTCACAGGTGTAAACTGTGGTTTTTGACCAGTTTAATGAGGCCATTTTGTTTAAACTGGTTGTTCATATATGGTAGTTTTAAATGACTTTTGAAATGTGTCTGTTTTATTCTATCATTTAAAAAACAATAGAAAAAACAATTGAAAAAGTGAAAAAAAACCCTCAATGTTGCATGAACTGTGGGCATGTTTTACTTCAGGTTCTCCATGTTTTACCACACTGTTCTTCAAATGTTTTATCACATGATGAATTCCATAGAGAGACCGCTGTCCATGTTCAGGAAAACGAATCTTCTCGTATTCAACAGTCAGCCATGTTCCCCATCTCTTCCAAACCAAACGTCTCAACAGTCAGCCATGTTCCTCATCTCTTCCAAACCAAACGTCTCAACAGTCAGCCATGTTCCTCATCTCTTCCAAACGTCTCAACAGTCAGCCATGTTCCTCATCTCTTCCAAACGTCTCAGCAGTCAGCCATGTTCCTCATCTCTTCCAAACGTCTCAACAGTCAGCCACGTTCCCCATCTCTTCCAAACGTCTCAACAGTCAGCCACGTTCCTCATCTCTTCCAAACGTCTCAACAGTCAGCCATGTTCCCCATCTCTTCCAAACGTCTCAACAGTCAGCCACGTTCCCCATCTCTTCCAAATGTCTCAACAGTCAGCCATGTTCCTCATCTCTTCCAAACCAAACGTCTCAACAGTCAGCCATGTTCCTCATCTCTTCCAAACGTCTCAACAGTCAGCCATGTTCCTCATCTCTTCCAAACGTCTCAACAGTCAGCCACGTTCCTCATCTCTTCCAAACGTCTCAACAGTCAGCCACGTTCCTCATCTCTTCCAAACGTCTCAACAGTCAGCCATGTTCCTCATCTCTTCCAAACGTCTCAACAGTCAGCCACGTTCCTCATCTCTTCCAAACGTCTCAACAG